>NW_019384629.1:474671-623287 GCF_000671375.1 Centruroides sculpturatus
ATGTTGCTGGGTACCATGGTTTGTAGAGAACACAGTTGACTTGTTTATATATATTTTTTTTTTTTTTTAATTTCAGTTGGAAGATCCAAGGAAACGTGTAATAAATTGATCAATTTAATTAATTAATTAATAGTTTATAATAAGTAGACTATATTGAAATATCGAGAAGAAAACTGATTAATAGTAATAATATTAATAATTAAAATAATGTGTTTTATATAAAACAAATAAATATTTTGAAATATTATTTCTTCGTTATTCATTTCTTTAAAGAAATAATGAAAGAATTATAAGTAGATTTTTTAGTAAATTTAGTTGATATTCTTTAATAGTAGCCAGTACAATTTTTATTCAATTTCCTTCTCAACAGAATAAATTATTAATATTATTTTTTTTATATTTAGTGCATCAACGATAACAGAAACAAGTCAAATAGTAAATACTTAATTATTAACCTTCTATTTGAGAATAGAAATAAATTGTTAATTATTTAACAATCAGTAAAGGGGACTGCCAATTAAAATAATTACAAATAATGTTACTGTACAAAAATAAATGAATAAAAACAAGATAAGCGGGAAATATCTATAGTTAAACATATTGAAGTTTTTCTAAATGATTTTAATATCAGTAAACAATTTTAATAAATTTTAAATAAATCATAAATATTAGCTTTTGTTAAAAAGAACTTTATGAAAATATTAAAATAATTTAATAAAAAATTCACCGCAAGACAGATTTAAATTATGTGCATATATAAACATATACTACACTGAAAAAATCGATGGGTGGATATTTATTTATCTTGTAATTTGAACTTGAATTTCCTAGAATTCAAGGTCTATAAAAAGTTAAATAAAACAAAGTCTAATTTTGATAATGGGATTATTTCTTTATGACATTTTAAACTTTTACAATTTAAAATAACTTCAATAATTAGTAATAACAATGGAAAATTGCGAAAATCAGGTTAAAAAATATATATATATATTTGTTCGAAAAAAAAACGACAAAAATTTTCGCACATTTTTGCGATACAGTATATAAGTAATTATCTTTTATATATATATATAATCATAAATAAGATATTTATTTTATCTGAAATTAATTATCAAAATTTATATAGGAGTATAAGATTTTCATAATAATTGAAAAGAAAATACAGCAATGAGTTATATAGCCTAACTTTCCCAGCAAAAGTTATAAATTGTATGCGCGCATTTGTTATGAGATTTAACAAGGCAAAAAGCTTAATTTTAGAATAGATATGAGTTTTATTTTAAAAAAAATTGTAAATGCTAATTACAAGTAAAATCTTCATTATTAAAGTTCGACCCAATTTGAGATATGACACGTGACCCACTCTATTTCTCTACCCCGTCGACTTTAACCACGAAAATTTAATAGCATCAATGCCACTAACACCCAAACCTGCCTGCAAAATTTCAGAAATTTTCGAAAAAAGATACAGGAGTTATAAGCTTCAAAGTGAGGGAACAAAATCCCCCCCACACACACAAACTAACTTCCATGCATACAGAAAAAACCCCGGATTGTTTTTTTTTTTTTCATTTCTCGACGTTTCAAGGTCTTCAGTACAAAAATATAAAAATCTTGGGATATCATTTTTTGACCGATCGCCATACTTTCCCTCTGTTACATTTAACAGCTGGGAAAGTAATTATTTTGGATTTTTAACTTATAAAGTGTTAATTAAATTAGAAAAAGAATTGTTTTATATATTTTAACATTTATAGCATATTAAGAATTAATAAAAGCTTTTAATTTATATACAGGTAATGATATAGACCTAATATTTAAAACTAATTTTTGATAACTTATTATTATTTTTTTATTTTAGTAAATATTGTATGTGTGTTAGAATTAAGCCTATACAGTGTAGAATAACTACAAGATTTTTAAAATAATGTCAGCTGAAATTCGGTTTTGGGATAAAAAAATATAGTAATTAAATTAATTATTAAGATATCACATCGTTGTAAAATAAAATATACTTAGAATTTATACTTTATTTATTTATTCAAATAAGAAAATCTTACTACCACGCCTAAGCTTTTTGCTAAGAGAATTCTTTATTCACATACATTTTTAACCTACTACCATAAGGAAAGGTTTGGTTTATTTGTATAGGGCAAAGCGACACGTGGGCGATCTGCCGACAGAGAGTGCCTCCAAGAAGATTTTTTATGCGAAAACACGACTGGTGGGCACAGGCACAATATGAAAGACAAGATTTATTAAAATCTCATTTTTGTAACTATTTTTATTTTCCCAGTTGTTATAGAATATGACAGGAAAAGTATGGTGATTGGTCAAATTTTCATTTCCGGTTTTTTCTTTTCATTTCTCGACGTTTTCACACGCGAAGAGCCCAAAAATAAAAAATAAAAAAACACTTTAAAAAAATTTATGTGGGGTCGTCTATTTTACATTATATCTCAGTTCTGGATGAACCAAAAATTTTGAAATTTGAAATTTTAAAATTTCTATATATTCGACGATATTAAATTTTGGTGTTTAAAGGTCAAGCGAGTGGAGGGATGTGTATTATATCGAATGGGGTCAGACTTAAAGATAATTTTACTCATTATTGGCATTTATAATTTTTTTTAGAAACTCGTCTCTACCCTCAAAGCCCACTAGTAGCCGAGTGGATAAAAGCACTTAAAACTGTTAGTTGGTCGTGGGTTAGTTGGCCAACGGACAGGTCACGTGGAGTTTTCTGGGATTTGTTTCTCTTAGTAACACCTAATAGGGACTAGTTTCACCATAGAATTTCCTCTCGGGAGGCATCACCCACGTGTCTCGTTGTTGTAAACAAATAAACCAAACCAAACCTACTCTCAAAATTAAACCTTTTGACTTTTATTATAATTAATAATACAAGAATTATTTTAAAATAAACTCTCGTAACAGAAAGCGTCACACGCAATTTTAACTTCTGCTAAAGTATCTCAGTGCTTTTTGAAGTTAAATATTCTTTTAAATAAAGAAATTTCTCATAATTCAGCAAAATTACTCCACTTAAACTTTTGTCATTATTTAAATTTTATATCGTAGTATAGTTGAAAATTATCGGATTTCTTTCCTGGTCCTCTTAACCTGTTGTTCGAGTACTGGCAAATTCGAAAAAGACTCCTTGCCAGTTTTTTATATTTTATATATTACCATCGTATGAAAAGTTAATTAAATTGGACTCAAATAATTCCAGAAAACCAAAAAATGGAATTATATATATATAAAAAAAAACTTTCAAAAATAGTTCAATTTCATTCCAAACATTCACTTTACATCGCTTTAACAAATTCGATTTGTTGCGTTGACCTAATTTTTGTTTTCTTTCCCTCTTATAAGAACTAGGTTTATATAAATATAAAAATTATATTATATGAACGAATAAAACTTAAATATGAAAAATGTACTATTGTCCTGTTTATTCCCCAATATTTGCTGTATAATAAAAGTTATAATTAGTACTATTATTACTATTATTATATAGTATTATTATATTACTTAAATATGTATACTATACTAATATAATATATTATAGTATTACTAGTAGTAGTAGTATTAAAAATGAGTTAATACAATTTGTGAAAATTTCTTATAGAAAATATTAAATTTATGAAATTTTTATTCATAGAACACGATCTACATAAAATGTTTACTTGACGTTGAAAACGTTTACGAAGAGACTTAATGCAATTTCAAGCACTAAATTTCTTTTTACGTTTCTATTTATTATTATTATTTTATTAATATTGTGTAAAAACAATTTTGAATTTTGCCAATTAATATAAATAAATTTAATACATAAGTTAAATAATAATACAATAAGAAAATAAGTCATATAAAAGAAAGTGAAAATATGGATTAAATACATAGTGTAAGTGTTTATTATTGCACAGGTACAAAAACGTAAGAAAATCTATATAACAAATATATTTTTTCAACTTATTAATGCATATAAATGTATAATTAGGTCTAGAATTTGACATGTATTTGTTATAATGCGATTTTTAAAGTTTTTCATATTTTAAGCAATTTAAAATGTTTTTAAATCTTTAATTCTGTTCAGATATTTTCATTTTAAATCAATATAATTCTTAGATATTTTCTTACCTTTGCGAAGAATCCAGGTTTTAATTGGGACTTTTGTTATTTTTCATTTCCTCACTAATGATGAACGACTTCATTATATACGAAGACCACCTGTAATGAACGACCATATGCTAGAATTTTCTATAATAAATCCAATTTTGCCTTTGTAGTTAAGTTATATATTTGAAAATGCTTAAAATTTTATATTTGATTCCATATAATAAAATTTTAAATGTTTCATGAAAGAATTAAGCTTATTTGTCAGTAATCTTAATATTATATAAACTATTTATCAATTTATGTCACGTTAGAAAAATTATCATCTCCTCTTGTCCTAATTTTCACTATAAACTTGTGTCTAAAATAAAATTGATTGGATTTAAAAACAATCCATCACATAAATATGACATACAAAAATATGTTGTAAATTTATGTAAATTATATATAACAAAGTCTTTATCATTATAATTATATATTCATAGTTTTATTTAAAACTAGATGTAAAAGTATATTATATAATTATTGATTGTTCTAATTTATAATAGTCTAATATATTTATAACAGTGAAAGATTATTACAAAAATTGAAAATATGTTTTATATTTAAATTACAATTTTAATTATTAAAAATAAAAATAAAATTTTTTCATACAAATTTTAATATATATAAATTCAGTTTAAGAGAATTTTTACTTTATTATAAAAGCGAAACCTTGACAAAATTTAATGTTAGAATTTAATATATCGCACCATTTTAATTGCTTTAGAACTCGTAAAATTGACAGTGCCTATTGTAATTACTTAAAAGAATCTAATATAATTAATTTCTTAAAACTTTCTAAAAAATATTAGCAAATTATTAATTAATAAAACTTTAAAAATATATCGGAGACAATACTCATATGCCACGTTGTTTTCTAGTTTGAATTTTCTGATAGGAATTTATTGATTACCCGTCCGCCATGTGGGTTACAATTTTTACTAAAGGATTAAATATCGACAAATGTCAGGTTTACGACTTTTAAGGTCACTGTATGTTCGTAGAGGAACTCGTTATTCTGGGAATTAGAAAGTGGGTGCGAACATTTTATAGTTAACATCACTTGGGATTATGTTGTAAATACATTTACACAACCCAACCAAGATCTAAATGTAGATATTTTCAAAGGCACTAATTTAAAAATATAAATGAATATGTCAGTGATTACTTACAATAAATCTATTGTTAAGAAAAATTAAAGTATATAGGCCTAATTATAAATTTAATTTATTGTATACTTTAAATTGATTAAATTAAAGTGATACAATAAATTTAATTGTAATTCATTTTGTTATATAAATGATAAATTAANATGATTTCGAAACATTAAGTACAACCCTGAGAACAGAATGCCAAGCCACGATCTGGCCACGTGAATAAGTTGAAGTTACATCCTTCTAACAGGAAAAGTAACTTTCGTTATCATGGAATTATAACAAAACCTGCCAATTCAATATAAATGGAAAAAAAATATTGTATGGAATTGAACGAAAATGAAAATTTGCTTGATAATTCAACTACGCTTGCTGGAGAATAATAAAAACACTACACTCAACAAGCCACCAATAAAACTCAACTGCCTAACCTATAACCAAAGTCTCCTTTTAATTTGTTTTTTAAAAAAAAGAGCTTGACAAACTTGCCCCGCATGCCGAAGTTGCCCCGGTCTCCCCTACTTATAATGACCATTAACTGACGTAAATTTCTCTACAAAGATAAATTTTTTATATTCTAAACTATGGATGTGAGTTTGATCCTGTGCGTGTGATCTGTTGTCCATCTAAAGATAGGAGATAACTCTAACAGGTTCCATTCAATTGTAGAAATTCACTTTTTTATATTTTAAGATTTTATTTACATATATTTAAATAATAATTAGATTTAAAATACCACCAAATAAATAAATAATATATTTATTAAAATTACTTTATCTCCTCATTAATTATTCATATTTTCTATTTATTATCTCAATATTTAATATATTTTTATCTCTAAACTTATTGCTCATTTTTATAATTGTTTAAAGCGTCATATTTTATAAATTTGTTATTATAACTGCAAGAAAATGATAAAATTTTAATACAGTTAAAGGTATAAAAATAAAATAATAAAAAAAATATATATATATGATAATAAATCAGAAAGGCAAAAATCTATATATAATGTTCTCATTAAATTATTAATTTAAAAAGACTATTGAAAATTTAGTTTTAGGAAATATGTTATAAAACGAAAATTACGTGGTTAGTCTTATAAAAAGAAATGATTATAATTCAAGGTCCGTTTAAAAATTAATACAATAAATTATTGAAAATGTTTTGGAATTGCTTGGAGTAAAATACATTACGAACTTTTATTATTTATTACCAAATTGACATTACCAGAAAAATTATCTCATTTATATTAAGTTGAATGTTTAATGAATCACTCGTAATGAATTGACTTTTAAACGAATCACCTTTGGAATATAAATCATAAATGAATGATAAAAGAGTTCGAAGAAATAAAAATATTAGAAATTTAAAGAAAATTTATATTAAGTTTATTTCATCATAAAATTATTTTTTATTGTTTTCCTATTTTCTAAAATTTCTTTTAATGCTATAGATATTTAGGGAAAATCAATAGAAACACTGATTCAGTCATAAGCAGCTTGAACTATTTATAAATTTTTATTCGTGTTGAAGCTAAGTACCATGTGACACGATTTTTTTTAAATATCTGTAAATCTTGTTAAGTTTATAATGTTAGAGTATAAACATTAAAGTATATTTTATATAGCCTATATATATATATATATATTTTAAATTCGAATAAAAACCAAAATTCTTATTGAAAAACGAAAACAATTTTATGTATAGTTCATTACGAATTTTGCTTCAAAACTTTTTTTCCAATTATGTTGGCATGAAAAGTATCGCGTAAAAGAATTTTTATTGTTCCTCGTAGTGGGTTCTGACAATTCAAAATGTCTCGAATATTAAATTTAGTAAAACATAAATTCGAATTACTTCTTTTTAATAAACAGTGAATAAATTGCGTATTTAATCAATCTATTATTATTTTAATTAGAAACAAAACAGAAACGCAACTACTAGTACAGCCACTACGCATGATTCTAGATTGGTAGATACATAGAAATATTTCAAGGAAAGCGATTAGTATAAAATATTAACTGTAATTGTACGTCTCAATATTTTCTAACTTCTAATGTTTATATTCTCGTGTGCGCGAACAAAGAGAAAAATCAAAAACAGTCACGCCACCTTGCGATAGAAATTAGAGAGAGAAGCTAAGCCATCAATCTAGAATCTCGTTACCCGACCATTAGCGAACCGAGAGAGAAGAAAATCACAGCCATTAGGACTCATGAAGTTTTTAACTCGGACTGCGGTCATTAGAAGACTTCATGTCACACGACCGCAAACTACGTTAACAGCAAAAGGTAATTCGGTTTGGTTGTCTTCCCTCTAACCAGAATGACGCTATTCTCTCTTGATTGAAAATGCTCGAAAACAAAAAAAAAATTCGATTCTCCAAACATTGTTTTCTTTGTAATATTGAAATTAAATAATCGATCCAATAAAACGGATCGTTCGAAAAATTACTATGAAAACTGATTCGACTTTTATATGATACCCGGTACCCAAAAATCACTCATTTCGCATCTAAAACTTAAATTTAATATTTAAATTATTTATATTAAAACTAGGTAATATTTTCCATTCGGTTTTAAGTTTCGAATACTCTTCGTATAATGAATATTTTTATAAATAAAGTATAAATTCAATGATGATAAAATTCTATAAATATGTTCATCAATCTGTTAACAAAAATAACAATAATTACAGTTGCAGAAAAGTTGTAATTTTAATTATAAAAATTTTATTTTTAAATAATTTAAATTTTTAAACACTTTAATTTAATTTTGATATCCAAAAATACGTATTACTTTATAACTTCATCCCGGATGTGTAAATTAAACAGATGAATTACTCATTAAAAATTTTAATTAACGATATTTGTTAAATATGATATAAACATAAATAAATATTAAAATTCTATCAATCACCTTAGGCTGGCATAGAGGTCAATGTCCATTGAACTTACCTGAGGACGAATAGTCCCTTTGACTACATCCAAACAATCGCTGGTTACAGATGGTCGGAAAGCCAGTGGGGTTTTTTTGATGGCCAAAGAGATTGGAAGAACAATTGTTCCCTGTCCGAGATATATTGGAAAAGAGTCAGACTGGCTATCCGACGCTATAAGCCTAGTAGGAAATAAAAAAAAAAAAAAAAAAAAAAAAAAAAAAAAAAAAAAAAAAAAAAAAAAAAAAAAAAAAAAAAAAAAAAAAAAAAAAAAAAAAAAAAAAAAAAAAAAAAAAAAAAAAAAAAAAAAAAAAAAAAAAAAAAAAAAAAAAAAAAAAAAAAAAAAAAAAAAAAAAAAAAAAAAAAAAAAAAAAAAAAAAAAAAAAAAAAAAAAAAAAAAAAAAAAAAAAAAAAAAAAAAAAAAAAAAAAAAAAAAAAAAAAAAAAAAAAAAAAAAAAAAAAAAAAAAAAAAAAAAAAAAAAAAAAAAAAAAAAAAAAAAAAAAAAAAAAAAAAAAAAAAAAAAAAAAAAAAAAAAAAAAAAAAAAAAAAAAAAAAAAAAAAAAAAAAAAAAAAAAAAAAAAAAAAAAAAAAAAAAAAAAAAAAAAAAAAAAAAAAAAAAAAAAAAAAAAAAAAAAAAAAAAAAAAAAAAAAAAAAAAAAAAAAAAAAAAAAAAAAAAAAAAAAAAAAAAAAAAAAAAAAAAAAAAAAAAAAAAAAAAAAAAAAAAAAAAAAAAAAAAAAAAAAAAAAAAAAAAAAAAAAAAAAAAAAAAAAAAAAAAAAAAAAAAAAAAAAAAAAAAAAAAAAAAAAAAAAAAAAAAAAAAAAAAAAAAAAAAAAAAAAAAAAAAAAAAAAAAAAAAAAAAAAAAAAAAAAAAAAAAAAAAAAAAAAAAAAAAAAAAAAAAAAAAAAAAAAAAAAAAAAAAAAAAAAAAAAAAAAAAAAAAAAAAAAAAAAAAAAAAAAAAAAAAAAAAAAAAAAAAAAAAAAAAAAAAAAAAAAAAAAAAAAAAAAAAAAAAAAAAAAAAAAAAAAAAAAAAAAAAAAAAAAAAAAAAAAAAAAAAAAAAAAAAAAAAAAAAAAAAAAAAAAAAAAAAAAAAAAAAAAAAAAAAAAAAAAAAAAAAAAAAAAAAAAAAAAAAAAAAAAAAAAAAAAAAAAAAAAAAAAAAAAAAAAAAAAAAAAAAAAAAAAAAAAAAAAAAAAAAAAAAAAAAAAAAAAAAAAAAAAAAAAAAAAAAAAAAAAAAAAAAAAAAAAAAAAAAAAAAAAAAAAAAAAAAAAAAAAAAAAAAAAAAAAAAAAAAAAAAAAAAAAAAAAAAAAAAAAAAAAAAAAAAAAAAAAAAAAAAAAAAAAAAAAAAAAAAAAAAAAAAAAAAAAAAAAAAAAAAAAAAAAAAAAAAAAAAAAAAAAAAAAAAAAAAAAAAAAAAAAAAAAAAAAAAAAAAAAAAAAAAAAAAAAAAAAAAAAAAAAAAAAAAAAAAAAAAAAAAAAAAAAAAAAAAAAAAAAAAAAAAAAAAAAAAAAAAAAAAAAAAAAAAAAAAAAAAAAAAAAAAAAAAAAAAAAAAAAAAAAAAAAAAAAAAAAAAAAAAAAAAAAAAAAAAAAAAAAAAAAAAAAAAAAAAAAAAAAAAAAAAAAAAAAAAAAAAAAAAAAAAAAAAAAAAAAAAAAAAAAAAAAAAAAAAAAAAAAAAAAAAAAAAAAAAAAAAAAAAAAAAAAAAAAAAAAAAAAAAAAAAAAAAAAAAAAAAAAAAAAAAAAAAAAAAAAAAAAAAAAAAAAAAAAAAAAAAAAAAAAAAAAAAAAAAAAAAAAAAAAAAAAAAAAAAAAAAAAAAAAAAAAAAAAAAAAAAAAAAAAAAAAAAAAAAAAAAAAAAAAAAAAAAAAAAAAAAAAAAAAAAAAAAAAAAAAAAAAAAAAAAAAAAAAAAAAAAAAAAAAAAAAAAAAAAAAAAAAAAAAAAAAAAAAAAAAAAAAAAAAAAAAAAAAAAAAAAAAAAAAAAAAAAAAAAAAAAAAAAAAAAAAAAAAAAAAAAAAAAAAAAAAAAAAAAAAAAAAAAAAAAAAAAAAAAAAAAAAAAAAAAAAAAAAAAAAAAAAAAAAAAAAAAAAAAAAAAAAAAAAAAAAAAAAAAAAAAAAAAAAAAAAAAAAAAAAAAAAAAAAAAAAAAAAAAAAAAAAAAAAAAAAAAAAAAAAAAAAAAAAAAAAAAAAAAAAAAAAAAAAAAAAAAAAAAAAAAAAAAAAAAAAAAAAAAAAAAAAAAAAAAAAAAAAAAAAAAAAAAAAAAAAAAAAAAAAAAAAAAAAAAAAAAAAAAAAAAAAAAAAAAAAAAAAAAAAAAAAAAAAAAAAAAAAAAAAAAAAAAAAAAAAAAAAAAAAAAAAAAAAAAAAAAAAAAAAAAAAAAAAAAAAAAAAAAAAAAAAAAAAAAAAAAAAAAAAAAAAAAAAAAAAAAAAAAAAAAAAAAAAAAAAAAAAAAAAAAAAAAAAAAAAAAAAAAAAAAAAAAAAAAAAAAAAAAAAAAAAAAAAAAAAAAAAAAAAAAAAAAAAAAAAAAAAAAAAAAAAAAAAAAAAAAAAAAAAAAAAAAAAAAAAAAAAAAAAAAAAAAAAAAAAAAAAAAAAAAAAAAAAAAAAAAAAAAAAAAAAAAAAAAAAAAAAAAAAAAAAAAAAAAAAAAAAAAAAAAAAAAAAAAAAAAAAAAAAAAAAAAAAAAAAAAAAAAAAAAAAAAAAAAAAAAAAAAAAAAAAAAAAAAAAAAAAAAAAAAAAAAAAAAAAAAAAAAAAAAAAAAAAAAAAAAAAAAAAAAAAAAAAAAAAAAAAAAAAAAAAAAAAAAAAAAAAAAAAAAAAAAAAAAAAAAAAAAAAAAAAAAAAAAAAAAAAAAAAAAAAAAAAAAAAAAAAAAAAAAAAAAAAAAAAAAAAAAAAAAAAAAAAAAAAAAAAAAAAAAAAAAAAAAAAAAAAAAAAAAAAAAAAAAAAAAAAAAAAAAAAAAAAAAAAAAAAAAAAAAAAAAAAAAAAAAAAAAAAAAAAAAAAAAAAAAAAAAAAAAAAAAAAAAAAAAAAAAAAAAAAAAAAAAAAAAAAAAAAAAAAAAAAAAAAAAAAAAAAAAAAAAAAAAAAAAAAAAAAAAAAAAAAAAAAAAAAAAAAAAAAAAAAAAAAAAAAAAAAAAAAAAAAAAAAAAAAAAAAAAAAAAAAAAAAAAAAAAAAAAAAAAAAAAAAAAAAAAAAAAAAAAAAAAAAAAAAAAAAAAAAAAAAAAAAAAAAAAAAAAAAAAAAAAAAAAAAAAAAAAAAAAAAAAAAAAAAAAAAAAAAAAAAAAAAAAAAAAAAAAAAAAAAAAAAAAAAAAAAAAAAAAAAAAAAAAAAAAAAAAAAAAAAAAAAAAAAAAAAAAAAAAAAAAAAAAAAAAAAAAAAAAAAAAAAAAAAAAAAAAAAAAAAAAAAAAAAAAAAAAAAAAAAAAAAAAAAAAAAAAAAAAAAAAAAAAAAAAAAAAAAAAAAAAAAAAAAAAAAAAAAAAAAAAAAAAAAAAAAAAAAAAAAAAAAAAAAAAAAAAAAAAAAAAAAAAAAAAAAAAAAAAAAAAAAAAAAAAAAAAAAAAAAAAAAAAAAAAAAAAAAAAAAAAAAAAAAAAAAAAAAAAAAAAAAAAAAAAAAAAAAAAAAAAAAAAAAAAAAAAAAAAAAAAAAAAAAAAAAAAAAAAAAAAAAAAAAAAAAAAAAAAAAAAAAAAAAAAAAAAAAAAAAAAAAAAAAAAAAAAAAAAAAAAAAAAAAAAAAAAAAAAAAAAAAAAAAAAAAAAAAAAAAAAAAAAAAAAAAAAAAAAAAAAAAAAAAAAAAAAAAAAAAAAAAAAAAAAAAAAAAAAAAAAAAAAAAAAAAAAAAAAAAAAAAAAAAAAAAAAAAAAAAAAAAAAAAAAAAAAAAAAAAAAAAAAAAAAAAAAAAAAAAAAAAAAAAAAAAAAAAAAAAAAAAAAAAAAAAAAAAAAAAAAAAAAAAAAAAAAAAAAAAAAAAAAAAAAAAAAAAAAAAAAAAAAAAAAAAAAAAAAAAAAAAAAAAAAAAAAAAAAAAAAAAAAAAAAAAAAAAAAAAAAAAAAAAAAAAAAAAAAAAAAAAAAAAAAAAAAAAAAAAAAAAAAAAAAAAAAAAAAAAAAAAAAAAAAAAAAAAAAAAAAAAAAAAAAAAAAAAAAAAAAAAAAAAAAAAAAAAAAAAAAAAAAAAAAAAAAAAAAAAAAAAAAAAAAAAAAAAAAAAAAAAAAAAAAAAAAAAAAAAAAAAAAAAAAAAAAAAAAAAAAAAAAAAAAAAAAAAAAAAAAAAAAAAAAAAAAAAAAAAAAAAAAAAAAAAAAAAAAAAAAAAAAAAAAAAAAAAAAAAAAAAAAAAAAAAAAAAAAAAAAAAAAAAAAAAAAAAAAAAAAAAAAAAAAAAAAAAAAAAAAAAAAAAAAAAAAAAAAAAAAAAAAAAAAAAAAAAAAAAAAAAAAAAAAAAAAAAAAAAAAAAAAAAAAAAAAAAAAAAAAAAAAAAAAAAAAAAAAAAAAAAAAAAAAAAAAAAAAAAAAAAAAAAAAAAAAAAAAAAAAAAAAAAAAAAAAAAAAAAAAAAAAAAAAAAAAAAAAAAAAAAAAAAAAAAAAAAAAAAAAAAAAAAAAAAAAAAAAAAAAAAAAAAAAAAAAAAAAAAAAAAAAAAAAAAAAAAAAAAAAAAAAAAAAAAAAAAAAAAAAAAAAAAAAAAAAAAAAAAAAAAAAAAAAAAAAAAAAAAAAAAAAAAAAAAAAAAAAAAAAAAAAAAAAAAAAAAAAAAAAAAAAAAAAAAAAAAAAAAAAAAAAAAAAAAAAAAAAAAAAAAAAAAAAAAAAAAAAAAAAAAAAAAAAAAAAAAAAAAAAAAAAAAAAAAAAAAAAAAAAAAAAAAAAAAAAAAAAAAAAAAAAAAAAAAAAAAAAAAAAAAAAAAAAAAAAAAAAAAAAAAAAAAAAAAAAAAAAAAAAAAAAAAAAAAAAAAAAAAAAAAAAAAAAAAAAAAAAAAAAAAAAAAAAAAAAAAAAAAAAAAAAAAAAAAAAAAAAAAAAAAAAAAAAAAAAAAAAAAAAAAAAAAAAAAAAAAAAAAAAAAAAAAAAAAAAAAAAAAAAAAAAAAAAAAAAAAAAAAAAAAAAAAAAAAAAAAAAAAAAAAAAAAAAAAAAAAAAAAAAAAAAAAAAAAAAAAAAAAAAAAAAAAAAAAAAAAAAAAAAAAAAAAAAAAAAAAAAAAAAAAAAAAAAAAAAAAAAAAAAAAAAAAAAAAAAAAAAAAAAAAAAAAAAAAAAAAAAAAAAAAAAAAAAAAAAAAAAAAAAAAAAAAAAAAAAAAAAAAAAAAAAAAAAAAAAAAAAAAAAAAAAAAAAAAAAAAAAAAAAAAAAAAAAAAAAAAAAAAAAAAAAAAAAAAAAAAAAAAAAAAAAAAAAAAAAAAAAAAAAAAAAAAAAAAAAAAAAAAAAAAAAAAAAAAAAAAAAAAAAAAAAAAAAAAAAAAAAAAAAAAAAAAAAAAAAAAAAAAAAAAAAAAAAAAAAAAAAAAAAAAAAAAAAAAAAAAAAAAAAAAAAAAAAAAAAAAAAAAAAAAAAAAAAAAAAAAAAAAAAAAAAAAAAAAAAAAAAAAAAAAAAAAAAAAAAAAAAAAAAAAAAAAAAAAAAAAAAAAAAAAAAAAAAAAAAAAAAAAAAAAAAAAAAAAAAAAAAAAAAAAAAAAAAAAAAAAAAAAAAAAAAAAAAAAAAAAAAAAAAAAAAAAAAAAAAAAAAAAAAAAAAAAAAAAAAAAAAAAAAAAAAAAAAAAAAAAAAAAAAAAAAAAAAAAAAAAAAAAAAAAAANATATTTAAATTACAATTTTAATTATTAAAAATAAAAATAAAATTTTTTCATACAAATTTTAATATATATAAATTCAGTTTAAGAGAATTTTTACTTTATTATAAAAGCGAAACCTTGACAAAATTTAATGTTAGAATTTAATATATCGCACCATTTTAATTGCTTTAGAACTCGTAAAATTGACAGTGCCTATTGTAATTACTTAAAAGAATCTAATATAATTAATTTCTTAAAACTTTCTAAAAAATATTATCAAATTATTAATTAATAAAACTTTAAAAATATATCGGAGACAATACTCATATGCCACGTTGTTTTCTAGTTTGAATTTTCTGATAGGAATTTATTGATTACCCGTCCGCCATGTGGGTTACAATTTTTACTAAAGGATTTAATATCGACAAATGTCAGGTTTACGACTTTTAAGGTCACTGTATGTTCGTAGAGGAACTCGTTATTCTGGGAATTAGAAAGTGGGTGCGAACATTTTATAGTTAACATCACTTGGGATTATGTTGTAAATACATTTACACAACCCAACCAAGATCTAAATGTAGATATTTTCAAAGGCACTAATTTAAAAATATAAATGAATATGTCAGTGATTACTTACAATAAATCTATTGTTAAGAAAAATTAAAGTATATAGGCCTAATTATAAATTTAATTTATTGTATACTTTAAATTGATTAAATTAAAGTGATACAATAAATTTAATTGTAATTCATTTTGTTATATAAATGATAAATTAAACTAAGATAAATATTTACTTTTGTTATTTAGTCTGAAATTAATTGTGTAAATGAGCTAAATGTGAATAAATTTATTTGTCACTTATGTTGCAAATGGAAATATTTAACTAAAGTGAACATAACTTTGTAGATTTTTTTAATACAGAATCATTTATTAAGTTCTTTAAAACAAGTCATTTATTTATTTTAAAGTTAAGCAATATATTAAAATAATTAATAGTCTTCATTGTAGTTAATTAGAGTTTTTGAAAAAAAATATTATTATTTAATTTATTACTATTTAAATAGAAAATATTTTCAATTGATTAGTATTAAAACTATTAATAAAATGTTAAATGTTATCAAGTATTAGAAAATTAAAAATGTTCAGAATTTACATTTAAACGTAGATTTTAAATTCTATTTTTATATAAGGATCATGTAATCCTTCTTTCGATTCTATTATTATTAAATAAAAGTTTAACGAATCCAAGTGCAAGGTAATCTTGATCGAGTAGAATATATTGAACTTGATTGAACTCGAATACATTTGAACTTGATAGAACCTTAACCCCGAAAAATGTTCGTTTCTTTAAAGTATCCTTCAGATTTGAAGGATATGTAAGACATGAATATTATAACTCGAATTAATGTATAAAGGGTTTTTCCAGCTGGAGATCATGTGCCATCAATTCAAACCCGACATAAAATACGTAGTTTGTTGAAGCCAACGTGCTGTAACCAAGGTGACCATTCCGCATGGTGCATAAAAAACTAAACCTAGACGACGCAAAACCATTGATTTCTTTCGTGTATACTTTCACAAATACCTAATAGATTAAAGTTTCCAATAACCTTGCTTTATCTTACACATTTAATAAAGACAATATATGAATGTTTATCTTACAATTGATCTTCTATGTTTTCTTATTTATATCCTAACAAGATAAGAGTCTTGCTAAGAATGAGAAAACTGTATTCTAATATATCATATTTAATTCTGTATAGTCCATTAATCCATATAGTCCACATCATTCCAAAATAAATTTATTTACGATTTTATTAAATCCTTTAAGATATAATAGCGGAATAAGGTTATTTTTACCGAAATAAATCGATAAATTTTAAGAAAAACATCGAGAAATATTGTTAAAAATCTTTCAAATTATATTTTATACTTCATCTAGATATGATATTATTTTACTTTTAAGAAAACGAAAAGAATTGCGAAAATCATTAAAATTATAAATGGTTATTTAAACCTTTATCTGAATTATCGACTTAACAAAAATCAATTAATGACGGAGTTTTAGAGACGAATGGATCATTTATACAGTCTTACTTTAATTACTTTCATTTCTCAGAAAGTTGCACTCGGATAAAACAAAACAAAAGTGAAATTAGTTACCTACCAAAACAGTTATATATATATTTATTGATTTATAAGAACATTTTGAACTTGTAAATAATAGAATTATGCTAACCTAATATTAAGATAAATCTTATTCAATATTTAATCTACTTGCAGAGAAAACATTTCTGTCCTTAAAATTATGATTTATAAGCAAAGAAAACATTTGTAAAATTGCAAAAATGTTTTCTCTTCTCCATATTGAAATATAAATTTTCTGCTTCCGAATGTTTTTAGTAGTTATCAACCTGGTTTTAGCGTTATGAAAACATCGACGTCCAGAAATATTCTTGGCAATCTTCCTCGAAGGTCACGACCCCTCGGTTGAGAAACACTAGAACAACTTATATATATATATATAGATAGATAGATAGCTATTTTTTAATAAATCAAGCATCCGAATTTTAATTTAACTAGTTTATAAATATCATGCATACTTTTGCGTAAAAATAATAAATGTTTTTGATATGAATATAAAATACTGCACATGTTTTATGTGTTGCTTCTATTGTTGATATAGTTGTAAAATGGAAACATTGAAAATAGTCATTACTTTGAAGAATGATTTACGAAGAAAGGAATGCGCGACCAATCGAAGAAAGATATGACAATGGGTGGGAATATACATATATACATCAAATGATGATCGTTTGTTTGATTGTCGTCATGGTAACATTTTTCACATAAATATTCGTGGCGCTTCTATCGCTACATACCTGAGCGGGAATATTCAGAGTTGTCAGAACTGTGAAGACCTTTCATGAGAACAGGTGAGCAATACTTCAGGTAAGTGACTCACACCACGTATTAAGCTATTGCCTTTGGATGAAGTGACTCACATTTTGATCACTTTTAAAGAAGTTTATAATATTTTTTTTATTATTATTTAAAGTTATATAAAGTTATTAAACTTAAAATTTTTATTGCAACATTTCATAAATTACGAATTTTTTAAGCTATTTTTCTCTTATATTAAAAACTTTTTAATTAAATTTTAATTATCTTAAATGATTTGATTTTTAAGTTATACGATTATATTAAAAGTATAAAAGTTAATTTAATATTTAATAATGTTTTAATTATTTATTTAAACTGGTTTTGGATATTGAAAAGTTTGAGTGAAAATTTTTTATTAATTTATAAATAAGTCATGAAAATAAATGTTTCTAATAAATAATAGAATTTATAAAGTTATTGGTAGATTATTATTTCTAAAAGTATAATTTATTAATGTTAAATTATTGAATTTTAGCGTTAACCCGGTCAAGTATTGGCCTTTTGCCAATAAGGGGGAAAAGTTTTATCTTTAACATGGTGAGAACATAGGAAAATAATTTGAAAATCGATCGTATTTTTTTTCCTTTGAATATTCTTATTTTTGAATTGTATATAAAAATAGTATACGTGTTTATTATAGTTTGAATTTAAAGTCAACATCGTTTAATCAATAACGGGAAGTGCGTCATGGCGACAGGTGACCATTACTTTAAAAGTTATACAGTAAAGTCGACGATGATCATGTAAACACATTACTCTTGGGGTCGATGTCACTTTTTACGTCAACGCTGATATTTGTATTGATTGGACAGTTGAGTTCCATGACCTTGTATTTCTCAGACTGGAACATTGAAAATTTTTCCAATTTTTCCAGTTTCCCAGTCATTTACTGAAGAGTCGCGGTGGAGAATTATTTATTTATTTATTTATTTTAACTTTAAACAACATAAAGAATGAAAATATTTTTAAATAATTTAATTATATTTAGATAGATTTTTGAAAGCATTTTTGAAAAATTACAGGTTTATCTCTTTTTGTTAGCAAGAGATAGATTTCCTGTTTGATTATAGTTGTTTAAAAATGGCTCAAGATGTAACTGAAGAAACAGAAAATCGTCCGAAATCTGCAACCATTACTTCAGAAAACAAAAAAAGTGCATCTAAACAAAAGGAAGAAAGAATAGAAGATAACAAGTCAACTGACTCCGAAGAAGAAGTTCTTAATCAAGAAATTGAATTATCTAATGGACAAGAAAATGGTGAATCAAATGTAGAATTGCAAACTGGGGAAAGTAATGGATGTGATGCTGATACGGAACGTCCTGCAAGTGTTAAAAGTAATGGCACAGTTAATGGTTTACAAAATGAAAATGGACGACAGAGCAGATCCAGTCGCGCTTCAAGCTCTACTAGTAGAAAATCTGTTGATGGTAGAAGTAGAGAAAACCGTGTTTCTAGTTCTCATAGCCATAGAAGCGAAATAGGAGAGCGACCAGCCAGCAACACTAGCAGAAAATCTATTCAAAATGGAACGGATAGACGGACATCAATCGCTGATGATGATGGAAAAGAAAATCGCATTCCCAGTAGGGAATCTATTCATCGTGACATGCAAGAAATGACTGTGGATGAATCTAAAGAAAATAGGCCTCCGAGTTCTATTAGTCAGAGAAATATCAGGCTACCATCGGAACAAGAAACAGCGAAAGACATTGAAGATAATAGGCCTTTAAGTTCTGCTAGTAAACATTCTGCTGAGTTAGCTTCTGAAACACAAATCAATGGCGATTCTAACGACCAACGGCCAAATTCCGGTAGGAAGTCAACAGATTCATCTGCAAAACAAGAGATTACTGAAAACTCCGAAGATACTACACCTTTGAGCATTGACAGTAAACAACCTGATGAGACAGCTTCTGATGGACAAGTAAATGAAGATTCTAATGATTTACTCCCAACAAGTGCTAAAAGCAACAACACTATAGATTTATCTACAAAACAAGATGATTTTGAAAATACTGAAGAAATGCAATCTCAAAGTTCTTCATGTACAAAAACACCTGATAATCTAGCTGAAAATCAAGTTACTGAAGAGAATTCTGAAACTCGTCCAGCAAGTTCTACGAGTAGAAAATCACGAGACAATCCATCCGAAAGTAGACCTGCGAGTTCTACGAGTAGAAAATCACTAGATGAACCATCCGAAACTCGACCTGCAAGTTCTAAGAGTAGAAAATCACAAGCAGATCCATCTGAAACTCGACCTGCGAGTTCTAAGAGTAGAAAGTCACTAGATCCATCCGAAACGCGACCTGCGAGTTCTACAAGTAAAAAGTCACTAGAAGATCAATCCGAAAGTCAGACTAATGAAAATTCATCAGAAGTTCGAACTTCCAGTTCAAAAAGTAGAACTTCTGTAAAATGTGAAGCTTTAGACAATAAAGAACAATCACAATTAGAGATTTCATCTAGTGATGATAAAGCTGATGAAAATGTCAAAGAACAATCTGATATAGAATCTACTGAAAATGCACAAGAAAGTGAAGTAGAATTAAACAAAACCGAAACAAATGCCAACGAAGATCAAACAAATTGTGATGAAATTGCTCAAGATGAGGAGCTTGCTAAAAGTTCCGAAAATACTGAAGATGCACAAAAATCTGAAGAACAAGAAACAGAATTGATCGATAGTGTTAACAATGAAGTGGCTAATTCTGCTGAAGAAATAAATCAACAAGATGAAACACCAAAAGTAGAAAATGATGAAGTAAATGAACAAGAAGATAAAGAAGTGAAAAAAACAGAAATAGAACAGTCAAACGAAAAGGAGATAGAACAAATGACAGAAGATCCCACTCAACAAGACCAGGAAGATAATAAAGAACAAGATATAATTGAAACAAATGAACAAGAGTCTGATCAATCGTGTGAAGAAGTAGAACAGCAAGAAACCGAGAAGAAAGATGAACAAGAGGAAGAAGTAGTAAAAACTGAACAAGAGGAAGAATCAAACGAACAAGCACCAGAACAATTAAACGAAAACGAAGAGAAATTAAAATTAGAAGAAAACGAAGATGATAAAAAATGCGATGAAGACGAAGGTAAGTCATATAATTATTCATGTAATAGAATAAACTTTTTAATGTAGTCATTTACATTTATAAAATACGATGTACCAAAAAGTCAATGCCTCATTCATGTACCGAAACGCATATAAAATAAACGTTAAAAGTCAACGATAACAGATCGTTGACATTGCTGACATTGAACTCTTAAAACGTTCAAACTGGGTGTGGTTGATTGTGTAATGACTTACTTTGTTGAAGATTTTATAGTGCAGTTGATATATTATCCCCGTCCAATATGTTAGATGAAAGATTATGAAACATTAATTTTTAATGTTAATTATCTTATATCTAAACTACTTTTACACGGAAGCAGCTCTTGATTTGGTGAAAATTAGTATTATATAATAAGAGGATTTTTACAAAGGATTTAATGAAAATAATTTAAAGTCATATAAAGAGAGATATTCCAAATAAATGCTATCACCCATTTTTATCGATATTTGTTCACAATGGAGAAAATTTACAAGACCATTTCCTAGAAAAGGATCGAAACTGTCGATACCTCAACTATTAATTATCTTAACTATAAATACTTAAAACAGGGTGTTAAAAAGGCGAAAATAAGAACTGGAAAGAGGTCGAAATAAACACATATTTTTATACTTTATTTTTTTTTAAATCTATTGATTACTTTTAATATATTTAAATTATTCTAAATAAAGTTTCAAACGAAAATTATTATTTATAATCATTTCATTATCAATTGATTTTTTTTAAATGTCATTTTCATATGACCTTCTAATACATTAACATTTTATTTATAGAATGTTTTTTAAAATTTTTATATGAACACTAAGAACTTGTTTGCATTTGAATATAAATACGCTTTATATTAACAATGCAATATTTTGATTTTTAAAAATGTTTCGAGTATGTTTACACAAAGAAAAAAATTTAAATAAATAGATCTATTTATAAGTTTGACTTTTACATTATCGTTGTGTTTTAATGTCTCAATAAAATGCTTACATATAATTACTATACTGTACTGTACATATATATAAATGTAGATACATACATTCAATGTATACGATTTTAAATACTAGTCTCGTTCAGAAATATTTAGAATATTTTAATGATTAACGAGCAATTATATGTTTCTCCATCTCAAATTTGTAGAGTCTTGCCCCTATACATTATACTTTTCCTGATAACAAAAGAGTCGTGCAGGTCATCTGTAACTTCATTCAGGAGAAATATTTGAATTGAATTCACGTGTCTTCCGATCTAGACTGGAAGTTCTGTACAGTTAGTGGGGCCTCCAGTCCCTAATGTTTCCAGTTTTGGTCTTAACATTCATCTAATACCATTCTCGAGATTAAGAAATGAGTCAGTCAGTCAGACGGACGACAGTGGGAATTTATCGGTTTACAATTTTTTTTCAAATTGCAGCCCAGTTATTAAATATTCTTTTACCAATGATATATTCTTTTAAAAATAATAAAGTTATCTAAATTGTGATAATTTTTTATTGTTACTTGTTTTAAAATTTAATAATACTTCTCTCTTCTGATCAGTAATTAAATGTTGATACTCGAATTTGAATTCTAAATAAATTATAATTTATTAAAGAAATTTACATTAAAATAAAATATATTTAATTTATTAAAATACATTAAATAAAAACTCCTTATCGATCCTATGTACATTTTTTTCTAAAATCGATAAGAAGTTTAACAAATCCAAAGAAAATGGTATTCTTTGGATTTTCACCGAGTGAAATTAGGAATTTACCCCGAAACTGATATAAAAATTGAGATAAAAGCATCTGTTATGAGATTCTCAAACAAGTACATAAACATATAAATACATTAGAATAATGAATTGATTTTGTTTAATTTAAATAACTCGTCGCATCATTTTAGCTGGATCAACGCGATGTGCTATGGTTTCTGTCACGACACATTGCGACGAATCATTTAATTTATTAGTTTACACTTGGTATAGTTAATGTTTCCCTACTTGTTTCGCTCGTTTACATTTTAATTTATATAAATATTATATAAATTGAAAGATGTATTATGCATTATCGGGACTATCCGGTTTCAAATAATGAAATCCAGGTAAATATATGCAGTAATAATGATACGAATCAATATTGTGACGTTGTTAAGATATATCAACCAAATTATATAAGGCTCGGATTATTTAATGGAACAAAAATCTATTTTTATTTGCTTCATTTAAAAATAGAACATAAATTATCTATTGGCATCTTGTTCCAATCTTTTATTAAAGATATTTCTTGTGGGTTGCATAACAGGCTTCATATATCAGGTGCTTCAGGCTTTAGCAGACTCTAGGAGTGGAAAGTGGCTATCTTAAATAAGTAGAAATAAGTTTAAAATATTAAAATAATTACTTTTACAGTTAAGGCAATGTATAACGTGTATATATATTTTAATCATTGAATCAAAATTTCACTTGTTTTTGATAACTCGTAAAATATTTACTTTCTAAATAATTGTTTCACTTTCTACGCAGGAATCAATATATAAAATATTATATTTAATATATAGATATNTATTAAATTTTATTTTTATTTTAATAGTTTAATTTATATTTCAAAAATAAAATTTATATATTAATATTTTCATTTATTTAAAAAGATAAATTTTTGTGTGATACAAAATTGCAAAATTTTATTGGTTTATTTTATGACAAAAATGTCAAAAGCATAAAATATGTTTAACATAAATTCAAATTTGTTTCAAAAGATGGCGCCAGCGGTTGTTGTTTCTGTCTGTCCTTTGTTACCTGTACAAAAACTTCGTTCCTTGAATGTAATGTGTAAATTTTTATACATTTTTATAACAAAATGGGAATTTTCAAAAATTATTATTTAAAAATAGTAATTTAACGTATTATTTATATTATAAATTTTCTTTATTATTTCATCCTAAAGCATTAAATATTAACGCGAAATATATTTAAAAAGGTTTATAATATATATTTTTTTAATTGGTGTTATTTTATAATACTTTAATCGTTTTGAGGTATTTTATTTCAAAAATTAGCCACTAGATGTCATTAAAAACGAAGGAAAGAAAAACATATACGTATAAATAATCGATTAGTAGTTATTATTATTATGATAATTAAATAAATTTAAGGAAACAATTGATTATTGATCAGAAATTAAGGTTGATGACACTACAAATCTGGACCACACCTTGACTGGCGCCTTGCGTCTGGACAAAAGATGATTGAGAGAAGATACAAATTTGAATTATCGATTTGAATGATTATTACATTAATAGTTCCTTTGGTTTAAAAATCTTAATAAGTAACTAATTACTTGTAAGTAACATGTAATTACATTATTTCGTAGATAGGTATTAATAAATCTTTGACATTGTTAACAAAAATAGATTTGTTCTACTTCTATGCATTTATTACTGTTATGAAGTATCTGCTTGTATGCTTGATATAGGTCACTTGCCTTGATCATTTTGATATATATATAACTATATAGGTTATCCTACTTCTTATTTATTCAAAAAAAATCTATAACTTATATAAATGTAAATCTATCTTTGTTTTTGGCAATTTTTTTCATTTTTCTTGCATAAATTTTTAATGTGTGTGTCATTTAGCTTAATAAAAACAGCAAAATTTAATTTGTATACTGAATTAAATTTATTTGAACAATTTAACGAACGTAATATTAAATTACATGCTAGTTTAGATAATGTAGCGTGAATGTCACTTCATGACATAACATATCTGTCAAAGGAGAAGAGACATTTACAGGGGTAACGTTATCGTAATTGGTTACGAAACCGGAGGTTTTGACTTACTACGATTGATTTATTGGTATGTTCATTGCTGCATAATTACATAATATATTATTTTACCACATCGTTTAAATTGTTTCTATAAAGCAGTTTAATTAATATCCAAATCTCATAAGTGAAACCGCAAAAAATATATTACAATGAAACATTTATATTCATAGAAATTAGTAGTAAATGAAAAATAGTTTCTTTTATAATTATTTATATCTAGAGAAGAAAGAAGAATAGAAAATTCGTATCAATCAATATGCTCCTTCAATTACATAACAGTAATATTTGTTTACTAACAAAATTTAAAATTTAATGCTTATCTAAATAAATATTGTATAAGTGATGTTTAAGATAAGGAATATTTTTGAAAGTGATGATAAAAACTTCAGAAAGTTAATTATCTGTAGAAATGATGATTAACTTTTAGCCTAAATTAAATTAATTATACATCATTTATAACTTATCTAAATTTGAAAATACATTCATTCTACATAAAAAATAAATTGAATTAAGAAAATGATTCTAGTTCTGCTTATTTACTAAGATCTAAAATAAAATGTTTTAAACTTTTCGATAAAATGAAACTTCATTGGATATAATCCTAATTTGCTAAATGAATTAAATTAATCATCATCATTAAATGTCACGCAGAATACGTAATACCTTAAACTAAAAGCTATTGTAGATGCTATTATTATTAAATTTATTATCATTAATTTCTAAATGTGATGTTATAAGAAAGATTATTTCAGAATTGAATATATTTAAAATGACATTTACTCATTAAGAGCTATTAAATCATCTGAAAATAAAAACTAGATTTTTTAAATTTATATTCTATGCTCGAAGAAATCATAATGAAAAAAAAATCATTTTATTTCTTTATGTCAAAAAAAAATTGAAAAATCAACGTTAAATTCAGCATTAAATATTCTATTAGTTAAAAATTACATTAAAATTTATTTAAATTCAATAAGTGACATTATTCATATATAATTTAACTAAAAAATTGAAGATTTTTTAAAAAATAATTTTACTTTTGAACATATATTTGAATCATTCATCTTGCATTTAATAACAATAAATCTATTTTAGAACGTCCATAAATTTATTTCCGAGATTTTTTGTGATAAAGTATTTAAATCAGTCTTCTTATCTCGGCAATAAACAACGCAACTACATCCAATATCACGTGATTATAATTTAAATTGCAAATATTTCAAGTAGTGGTTGGCAGCAATATATATTTTTATTTGAACCTATGAAGAAACATTTCTAAAAAAAAATTCTTTAAGAAAAATGTTCGTCAAACATTCACTTGAAGAACTTTCAAAGAAAATATTTATATGTATATATATACACTTAATATTCAGTAAGTCATAATAGCTACAAAAATAGCATTTACACACTAAGTCAATAATTCATTTATAGTTTTTTAAATGTCTTGATCCTTTTTTTTAATTCCGGATTCTATAGTCTCTACATCATGTTTCACCTTTTCATGTGGCTATTATCGATCCAGTTACTATGGTGACAAGCACCGTACTGGACGGAATGACCTGAACCACCTATTAATGTCAGACTTCGTGTCTGTGGGACGAACGTTCGTTTAAAACAGGTGGATGGGATGGTGCGTCTTAAAATAATTTTGTATTAATAAAACTTTTTTATAATATATTATAATATTTACAAAATGATATGTTGTCCCAGGATTTAATTTTTCATCTTATTTTTCATATTTGTAGTCTTTAATTATTTTTGAAATATAATTACACTCCAATTGGATTAAATCTCTTATTAAATGTATTATTTCCTATAGAAACTTCGTGATACGTCGAAGAGTATGCTTTAATGAATTCAATAGTGTTATACGAATGTAATAAAGACAGTTTTAATTTATTTAAAAGCAAAGAAATATGTAATAATTTAATGATTTTAAAGTTAATAACGATAGAATCTATCTATCTTAGTACAGGGTGGAAACATAGTAGTAAGCAAGCTTACAACGAATTAAATGGCTCTTTTATTGTTTCCTCGTATAAATTGTTTGATATTTTATTCAGTAAAAAGCGAACACTTCAAAAATAAGAACACTTAGAAGGAAAATTGCTGAGCTGTCGATTTTTCATCTGTAATAACAAATTATTTACCTTTTCGAAAAAAATCAATTTTCATTTTTTATTGAGGAACTTTTTTCTGGTCTTACATTTATAAAATATTCATCAAATTCTTCGTTTTCCGACAATTTGGATTGTTAAATGACTAAATTGTTTTTGATTTATTTGTAATTTCATTGCTTTCAATTATGGGATTCAATTATTCGAATGATCTGAGAAAAAAAAAATGCATAAATTTAATTTACAATATGTCTTGCACTCATTATAAATAAACTTATAGGAAACGTAATCGATAATATAGTATTAATTTCAATTAAATAATGAAATACGTTTAATCAATTTAATTAGTAAATCATTTGAATTGGATTTTAATTTAGTCCTCTATATTAAAGGCATTCTTAATAGAATTTCTTTCTCTTCTTTGAAGTTGAATTTTAACTCATTTATTCGACTTCATTTTACAAAATACTTTCTTTCTACATTTAAAATGAAATTTTATTTAGGCTATTTAAAATCCAATATAAATTTATTTAAATTCAATAAGTGACATTATTCATATATAATTTAACTAAAAAATTGAAGATTTTTTAAAAAATAATTTTACTTTTGAACATATATTTGAATCATTCATCTTGCATTTAATAACAATAAATCTATTTTAGAACGTCCATAAATTTATTTCCGAGATTTTTTGTGATAAAGTATTTAAATCAGTCTTCTTATCTCGGCAATAAACAACGCAACTACATCCAATATCACGTGATTATAATTTAAATTGCAAATATTTCAAGTAGTGGTTGGCAGCAATATATATTTTTATTTGAACCTATGAAGAAACATTTCTAAAAAAAAATTCTTTAAGAAAAATGTTCGTCAAACATTCACTTGAAGAACTTTCAAAGAAAATATTTATATGTATATATATACACTTAATATTCAGTAAGTCATAATAGCTACAAAAATAGCATTTACACACTAAGTCAATAATTCATTTATAGTTTTTTAAATGTCTTGATCCTTTTTTTTAATTCCGGATTCTATAGTCTCTACATCATGTTTCACCTTTTCATGTGGCTATTATCGATCCAGTTACTATGGTGACAAGCACCGTACTGGACGGAATGACCTGAACCACCTATTAATGTCAGACTTCGTGTCTGTGGGACGAACGTTCGTTTAAAACAGGTGGATGGGATGGTGCGTCTTAAAATAATTTTGTATTAATAAAACTTTTTTATAATATATTATAATATTTACAAAATGATATGTTGTCCCAGGATTTAATTTTTCATCTTATTTTTCATATTTGTAGTCTTTAATTATTTTTGAAATATAATTACACTCCATTTGGATTAAATCTCTTATTAAATGTATTATTTCCTATAGAAACTTCGTGATACGTCGAAGAGTATGCTTTAATGAATTCAATAGTGTTATACGAATGTAATAAAGACAGTTTTAATTTATTTAAAAGCAAAGAAATATGTAATAATTTAATGATTTTAAAGTTAATAACGATAGAATCTATCTATCTTAGTACAGGGTGGAAACATAGTAGTAAGCAAGCTTACAACGAATTAAATGGCTCTTTTATTGTTTCCTCGTATAAATTGTTTGATATTTTATTCAGTAAAAAGCGAACACTTCAAAAATAAGAACACTTAGAAGGAAAATTGCTGAGCTGTCGATTTTTCATCTGTAATAACAAATTATTTACCTTTTCGAAAAAAATCAATTTTCATTTTTTATTGAGGAACTTTTTTCTGGTCTTACATTTATAAAATATTCATCAAATTCTTCGTTTTCCGACAATTTGGATTGTTAAATGACTAAATTGTTTTTGATTTATTTGTAATTTCATTGCTTTCAATTATGGGATTCAATTATTCGAATGATCTGAGAAAAAAAAAATGCATAAATTTAATTTACAATATGTCTTGCACTCATTATAAATAAACTTATAGGAAACGTAATCGATAATATAGTATTAATTTCAATTAAATAATGAAATACGTTTAATCAATTTAATTAGTAAATCATTTGAATTGGATTTTAATTTAGTCCTCTATATTAAAGGCATTCTTAATAGAATTTCTTTCTCTTCTTTGAAGTTGAATTTTAACTCATTTATTCGACTTCATTTTACAAAATACTTTCTTTCTACATTTAAAATGAAATTTTATTTAGGCTATTTAAAATCCAATATAAATTTATTTAAATTAGCTTGTTAGCTTATTCGTTCGTATTCTCATCAATATAAATCTTATTTAAAATAGTTAAAAATAAGTAAAATAGGTTGAAAGAAAGAAAAAAAAAATTAAATAAGACATTAAATTTTTATTTATTTTACAAGAAATTTAAAAATAACACAAACGAACTTCCTAAAGCATTACCTTTCCCTAATTAAATTTATTGACGAAAATACGTCCAAGCTATAACAAAAAAAATAATAATAATAAAATATATGATTACAAATTCACAGGTTAATTTACACGATTAACCACTAAACCTTTTATCTATAAATAATCTTAAATTGTGTTTTACTACATTTAATACGTTTTATAAGCTCGTAGCTTGTACCTGTTTCTCTCTTCCTTAACACGACTCCATATTGATCAATAACGACGCGTAATACTAATCTGTGCCGCTAGATGGCGAGAGAAAGTGAAGACCACACCATCACCTGATTGGACATCCACAATTTTATCCACTGCAGTATTTCTATCAGGACGATTGTCTACTAGCTGTTCAGGATAGATTAGTTTTTGTATATGCGTGTGCATCATGTTTAAGATTGAAAATTTGATCTTAAAAGTATAAAATCCTCTTCTCAGGTAAGACAATCGTCTTTGAATCTCTCACTAAAATCACCCTCCTACTTATTTATTCTTGTAATAAATGATTAAACATATGGTGAATAAAAGTAATAAAATTTATCTGTTATTTTGATTGTAATCTAATTAATATTTGTTAATTTTGATATTTTAAACACGTTTGTAGCCACATAAAGGGAAATCTATATATAGTTGGTATAGGAGGTACTGTATATGTATAGATTTAGGTGTTGCTAGTAGTTTACAGTCGCCACTAGAAGTCATTTTCATCTCTAGTTTGAAGGACTCTCTTGTGATTAGTTATTGCGTCATATGTTTGTTAACTGAATGGGCTTTTAGTAATAGTAATTAGCAAGTATTGATCGCTTTAGAGCTTGGAATTGTATAATTTTAAGCTCTGATCCTATTCAGAATCGGATATTATCAAGAAAATCTTATTTGCTTATTCTTTCGTCTTAGCTAAATCAACAAAATTAATTATTGTAAATGATTAGAGGGAAAATGTTCAGGCAGTTCCATGATATATAAAGTTTTCTATTTAATTAATGTAATTACTGCAATTTCGTCGCATTAATTAAATCTAAATAACTTGATGATCGTCGATATTATCCATAAACCTATGCTAATTTAGGCAAGTGATGATACATTTCATTGTAGCTAGGAGATTGTTTGTAAACATATTATTAATATTTAAAGAAATTTATCTTATAAAAGAGAAAAAACTGCTTTGATAATTTACACATTAGAGCTCAATATTAGCATGTTGCTATGGCGACTGATGATAGGTAAAAGAATCAAAACATGCCGGAATAGTTTTTGGAACATTCATCAGATCAATCAATATAGATTTATAGTTAAATAACAGCATATATATTTTTAAAAAATCATAAATTTTAACTATGAAAATACTACTTGTTCTTTGATGTATGCCACATAAATTATTAAGATGGTTATTTCTCAGAATTTCCTTAAAGCTTCTTATTTTTACCTGTTCTTAATAAATATTAAGAAAAAATAATATAAAATAAACGTTTATCTGTTTTTATTCTTTGAAACTACATCAAAATTGTGATCCGGATTTATTGTCTGCACTCAAAATAATATTTCCTTAATCTCTCCAGGCAATTTCCGAGTTGTTTAATAGCAAACAAGTATCCAACTCGTTTCTATAATCATAATTGTAACAAATTTCTCGAAACCACAAAAGAGAATAAAAGGAGACTTCTATATTCTACAATTTAGTAATTATTTCCTTTTAATTTTACTTTTCTTTTTACAATGATTATAAATTATTTTTTATAAAATTTCAACATACTTCTAATTATTGTGAAATTCTTTTTTTCTAGGAANTAACATTTTAAAATTATTTTCTGATATATTACATATATTCGTATAGGGAAAGAAAGCAGATTTCACAGTTTAATGATGAGCTCTTCAAACCATTTCAAAACTTGGTTAGAGTAGATAGATGATGGATTTCAGATAGTTCGACAGGAGAATTTTGGAGCAAGCAATTGTAGTGTTACAAGACGTGTTACATTATTTAAAGTTTTTGGAATTCATAGTTCGGATTCTGGGATCGTTCATAAATTACGACGCTTTATAATACTTTTTAACTACTATTGTAATAATCAGTAACGTTGTCGTACAGACCTAACCCCAAAATTACGTAACGTATATCCTGATCGACTCCCTTAATTGTACTATGAGATATTACATAGAACGGGGTACTTAACGTTACATTATGTTATTAATTACATGTATAACGAACAAAGCAGTGACTTAAATAGTATGGCTCTCTAAGCAACACTTCAAAAATAAAAATAAACCCAAGGGTTAAGACCCCAGCATTACGTAAAGTTTTTGTAAATTGTAAGTAAACCCACCCATGCATACCCAGCACGCAATCTGCGTTACGTAATTTATGAACAGCTTCTGTACTTCCAGTTACAAAGGAGATATTTACAACCTTTCCTTGACTAGTTATAATGCGATTTAGTTTGGTCCGAAAACCTGTGGTGGAGAAAATTTAGAGGATCTATCACAAGGTTTCCAGACATATTATAGTCTACACCGTTTGTAACATTGGAGTTAGTGTACCTTTTGGGAACTAATGTAACTAGACAAGCCTATTTAAAACTTCTTAGCATGAACAAAATATTTAGATGCTATAATGCATACTGCAAGATCTAGATTACCTAGATCCTGAAGTGATTAGTATGGATCTAGGCGTAGAAAAATAGATAAATATATTTTTTTTAATTTTAGAAATAAATATATTAATTTTTATAATATAATATTGTTTTTACAGTTAAACAAAGAAACTATTAATAAAAGATGCGTACATAAGTGAAAATAAAAAGTCATGTAATTCTATAATGAAAATTAAACTTTGTTGCAAAAGAAAATCCATACAATTAATTAATTTTACAATATGTTTTGTGAATTTTCAGTTTCTGATAAAAGTTTTGAATTCTGCCATTGGGAGTTGATCTTTAATAGGTTATATAGATAAAACTCTAGAGATAATTCTAATTTATAATTAGTGTAAAGAACTTTAGTTAAATTCGAATTAATTAAGATAAAAGTAAGAAGTTTAAATTTATGAACCAGCTTACGTATGAAAGAAAATTATATTCTAAATATAAAAAGATAATTCTTTTGTGGGTGAATAAGTCTTTCCTTGAATTTTCACGGATTGATGTAATGCGAATTTGAACAAACGAATATATCCGGAGAAACAATAATGCCACTCGTAAATCATTATACAATCTGTTATCTTGACTTGTTCAACCTCGACAACTTGTCTCGATCTCCTCAACATTAATTTAAATAGAATTTCATAAACGTCATGTAAAATCATGAATACAATTTTAGAAAATTTTAACGGATGCATTAGCCGATATACGGTACAAGTACATTACAATAAGGCCCATAAGAGTTCATCGGTTGATTAGATAACGTCACTAGACATTGGTCGTGGGTTCAAATCTGACTAGCAGGCGAGAAAAATAGAATTTTTCGGAAATAGAATAGAAAAATAGAATTCTTCACATATCTAGGAAATTTTCTATGAGAAACTAGTCTCCTAGTTTCTCATAGAAAGTTTCCTTTTAACAGATCGAGCAAGCATTACGTTGTCTTATTCCATCAATCGAATCCTATGTATTTATAAATGTCTTTTTTCCAGTTGATGTCAGCTGCATCATTTAAATATGAGATATCGATATAAAACAATTGAATCTTTTACATTATCATTTAATTTTAAAGATTTGTGCATATTTTATACATGATAAAGTCACTTTTTTTACGAATTTGAAACTCAAGAAAGAACAACTTTTTTGCGACAGAAAATGCTCGTCCACTCGTACTTTATATAATGTAGACTTATATATGAACTATATGAACTACAAGAGAAACAATTCTTGTTCGTTGCATAAAATTAATTTGTTGTATAATAAATTTTGATATATAAGTTCGTTTTTATCGAAAATCTTGCCTCGTAAAACTGTTGTCCATGTAAAATTCATCTTCACGTAACATCATGTGGGCAGCTACTTTACTTTCGAAACGAAACCAGTTTCCGAAAGTCAGTAAATTCAATTTTTAATATTTTTTTAGTTTTGTCTGAAAAGACATAGAAAAATATTTTACTAACCGAAAAAAAACATCAATTTTAAGTAGCTAAATTTAAAGTTGAAAGTTTAAACTTGACCTTGTTATCCTCATAAGTTTATTTACAAGATAAAAATCCTATAAATTACGAGTATAAATGCGTATTGAAATATACGACAAATATCAAGAAAAATTGAAAATATTTACGTTTTATTCTCACTTGTAATAATTTCTTATGAAACTTGCATAATGACATCTTTTCTTAAAGCTTTGCAACTGTAGGAAATAAGGTACATATTCTTGCAACTTTACCAAGTAGAGTTACATGTTTCGGATAAACGCCCTCCTCAGACCGATATTTCCAAAGCGTGAGAATACAGTTCTATAAATTTTTATGGCATCCAATTGTGAAATTTAGATATCCTAGTGTTATTATATTATTTTCTCACAAAACGCTCATGTAAAAGTGATGTAGGCCTATTATCAACTGAACAGGAAGACAAACAGATAGCTTTTTGCAATGTCTCTGCAGTTACGTCTCGTGATTAACTGCTAACACCTAATACAATTATAGTTACGCATTAACTGGTATCAGAACTTGTCTATAAATTATTTTTTATAAATTTCCTACATACAAGGAATCTTAGGCTGCTTGAATATGTCAAGAAGAGAGATAATCGAAATAAAATTGAACACATTGGTATCGTGGAGATGTTTAAATCATTAATGTGCATTTATTTCCGTACAAATATATTTGACATTATAAATTATTTTTTATAAAATTTCAACATACTTCTAATTATTGTGAAATTCTTTTTTTCTAGGAAGCTCATTCCTTTAAATTACAGCAAGAAATAATTACTTAATCTTAGCTTTTATTTCTTGAAAGTGAAATTTCATTCCACATTTTTCGACTACTTTCTTCTTTGTTGGGTACGTTAATCACTTTTTATCGATTCAATCGATTACAGTTTTACTAGTTAAATGAATAAAAGATTTTTATTTGTGCCATTAGTAAACATTCATTATTGAGTTAATTATTAATTGACAATCAAATTTTCTAGAAGAGAAAGCCAGGAATACTTCGCAATATTAATCTGATTAGTGATTTCAGCTGGCAGGTATTGACTTTATCTTTCACTTTCGGCTTTAACTAATTGTGATTCATTATTTGTTAAAGGTGACAAACATTCGAACTTGTTTGTCACCTTTAACTTTATTTAAAGCTAAAAAATGTGGGGAAATATTTGATTATTCTTATCACACGTAAATTTACGAGTTAAAATATAATATTTAACGCCTGGTTGGATCTTCGTCATCTCTGTTTTCGATTATACAACGTCGTCTGATTGTTACAAACGTCTGATCAGGTTACGTAACAATGTAAATTGAAATGGGAAAGCTGTCAAAAAATTCAATTAATCGATGGACACTTTGTCAACATTGCAGATCATTTCTTTAATTTAAAATTTAAATTTATTTTGGGGCGTTTTATTTACTTATGGAAAATTACAGAAAGGATTAGTTTAAAATTCCGAATTTCGATTGACATGAGAATCTCTTAGAGATTAAATTATAATTTTAAATAAATCTATTCATATTTCTCTATTTGCTTAAAATTATCGCTTAAACATCATACATTAAGAGCTTAATTTATAATATTTTGAAGTCGTATTTCGTTAATTTTTATTTAAATTATCAAGTACAATAAACAATTTACACATATTTCGCTAAAAGAATTCTCGATTCTATTATTCCTTTTTATAAGCAAGAGTCAATATTTATATTTTGTATACAGATACTTTGCTTTAAGTATAATTTAACATGTGAGAGATTCTTTTCACTAAAAAAAACCAGAAATTCATAATGAAAGAGAATTTTATTTCTTTTATATTGCTTTTAAATTAACATTATTCATATTCTCTAACGCCTGAAAATGAGTTTAAATTATTTAAATATATTTAATTAAATATTTGTTATATATATTATTTTAGTTGTATTATAAATTCTTCCCTATTGTCTATCGAATTGGAAACAAAATTATATTTTAACAAGAGAATCTATTCGCAATTTTGCAGTTTTCCTTATCTCTATTCCTTTTGTCAGAAATTTTTGTCTAAATTATTTTATATATTCACAAATTACTTCGAACAGTAGAAAATCTTTTCTAATTAATGACTAGACATAACTCGAAAATTAAACAGAAGGGAAATATTGTCGCCTAATTACTTTTAGTTGTTTGTTTGTGAAATTTTAAATGTAATCTAGAAAAACTAATATTATTTTTTTTTTTTAATTTTAAATCTATAAAGAAAATTTTCTACCAGAATTAAATGTTAATTTCCCTTTTTTAATTGTTTTTACCGGAATGATTTTTAATTAAATTAATTGATAATTCCAGTGGAGTTTGGTTTTTGACCGTTTCCACGATTTAAAGTTCGGCGCCGTGTATAAGATTATGTAAGACTGAAAAGATTTGGATAAATCTCACAAGTAGATGCGTGACATCGTAAACAAGAGGGTAAAGTTACGAAATTGCCATTGACTATGGATATTGATAAATCAATAAGACTTCTATGGAGAAGCCAATACATGTGGGACTTCTGAACTACCTTTCAAATAAAATGGACTGATTCTCAGATTCTCTCGTATAAAAATTCGTGTTTTCTATCATTTTAAATTCGTGCGAAATCTCTTCAAGGTAAAGAATTCGAGAAAATATCCACTAAATGTTCCATTTATCAATAGATAAATGGATTCGGAAATATCCTTTTTGACCTTCTTGATCGATTTATAGAATAGGGATCGAAAATAGAATGATGGAGTGTTTAAATAAATAGAAATTAATGATCTCTCTTCTATATTATGTTATAAAATATGTGCCACGATTTATTCTGATATCACGTTGTAATCCGTAAAATACTGTAATACCTTCTGTGCTCTATAAAATAATTTTTCTTAAGAGTATATTATTTATATTTGCTGTTACGAAATGTTTGAGTTTTAATAAAATAAAATACAGATTTTTTAATTATTTTTGCGTGCAAATGTTAATTCCCCCCTCTATTTCTTTTTGCAAAGATTTCGAAATGCCAAATCAATATTATATGCGTATACATTATTTTCTTTTCGAAATATTTTCAAAAATTATTATACATTTTTATCGGGTAAATATTTAAAATTTAGTCAATATTTTTAATAAAATATATAATAATTTTAAAAACTACGGATATTATTTAATAACGAATTAAAAGAAAAAGTTTTGCTTATGACTAGAACCTTTATATCTAGGACTAGAAATAACATTGTTTTATACATTTTTAGAAATTATATTAAGTTATATTTCTCTCTTATTATCTAGGATCTGATTTTTTAAACATATTTTCTGAAAAAATAAAACCATTTATTGACAATCTTTAACTCAAATCCAAATTTTTCAAGTGCAAAGGCCACAATCCTTGATGAAGTCATACTTTTTTAAATCCTAAACATCATTTTTACATTATAAGAATTTAATTTGATAGACATATTTTTGGTTTTAAAAGTGGCTTAGTGCCAAATATTGGTTTTACATGCTGCGAAATCGCGTGCAAATCTAAAAGAATTTTCATTATCATGACGAAGGTTTATTTTTGTATATAAAATATTAAATTTTTTACGGAATTTTAATGAAATATGCATGGTTAAGGGCGTATAATATATAACTATGTAATGTTTTAATTTTTAGTTTTTTCTATTCAAAAAATAAATATATGGAAATTTTAAGAATTTATATTAGAAAAGTTTATAAATTTAAAGTTAGAAATGATTAAAATTAATAGACAATTATGTACTATTACATTTCACAATTAGCATTGCTATTTATAATATGAAACATAATTTATTTTGAAAACTTTATTTAAAATTACATTTATATAATGAAAAATTAATTAAAGGTAGGAATTTACTTTTAATTTATTAAAAATACTTTTTGTTTATATTAAATATATAGCCTACATTTAAAACATTTGTAGGTTGATATATTATTATAAATGAAACTTTCATATACAATATAATAAGGGACATAAATTGTCTTTATAAATTAATGCTGTTAGTCTTGCCTAATTTGAAGTAATAATTAAATCTTTGATTAAATTGTTAGAGTTTTAATAGCATATTTTAATGAAACAAGCAAATTTGTGATAAACATGGAAATTTATTTTTTCTTGTTTTCATTTGATGATTTTTTATTACATAAATTTGATATATTAAATCTAAGAAAAGCTTGAATTTTAATAATTTAAAAAAATATATTAAAAAAAATCTAATGAATAAAATAGAAATTCCTCAAATATTTAAACTAATTAAATAAAATATGTACATTTTTGCATATTAATAAACGTTAAACAAAGCATATTGCAATTAAATCTTGATGGAAATTCGTTAAACTTTTATCTCGATATTTTCTGGGTGGAGATTCTTCGTCACTACGAAATTCTATTCTGAAAGAAATTTGGGTGTGCCTTTTTTATTGTCATCTCGATTATTAAATAAATTGCTTGCTATATTTTTAATAAATTTATTTATAAAATTATAAATAGAAAATTAATACATTCCATTGAAAATCTCTTCTAGACAGCGTTCCTTTCTGATGCCGAAATTCCATTCGAAGGTCACAGAAATATTCCGGATTTTGTTAGATAATTAATTTGTTTTATAAAATGTGTCCTGACAGAATTGTCAATAGTAAATCACCCCATTACTTTAGCAATTATATGACTTACAACAGCAGTAATATCAAAATGAATCATCGTATCCTGAGTAAAATTAGGGAATGCGTAGCCCAGCAGGACATTTCTATCAACGTTCGACGGGAAATGGAAAAAAAAAACTTCATATCACGCTATCGTTGGATAGGTAATGCTGAATATATTTCATTAAAACTTCAGAAAATATGTTAAAGTATTGTTAAAGAAACAGGATACGATACCGTGTTAATTAAGAAAAACTTAAGTACTGTATAATCAACCAGAAACTTGCCTCTAGAGATAAGAGTTAATTAGAATTGTATCGGTTCAGTTCAATTTTAGATAGAAGATAATAATGGCGTCGGGTGTATCCAGTCTGTCGGCGTCACTGTTGCATCGATTGTTTTCCTACTTCTATATTTATGTACATGTTCGCATATAAATGTCTAAATTTGCAAGGATTTTTCTAATTCCATGCTTTTATTACTCTTTGGGAATAATTATTTCTAATTATCATCAAGCTTATATCTTTTAATAATAATTTCTACATGTTTTTTATAAGCATATTTACAAAATTATATTTTCATCTAAGAATTAAGAATGTTTTTATACAAGGGAGAAATGTTATACCGAAAGACAATAATAAAATTTATTTTAATTTAAATCATTAATGTATTCTATTTCTGAATATCTTATATTATTTTATATTGCTTTCGCACTAGCAACTTATATACATACCAACCTAAATTAAAATATTAAAATTCCAAAAAGTTCTTATTATTTTCAGCCTTAATGGTTATAAAAATTCTTCAAATGTTAATAAATATAGTAACGTATGATAAGAATGTTTGAAATGAACTAATACAAATGAAATTAAATGAGGAGGAAAAGATTTATGTCAAAGATAACTTTGGTCTCTGTCTACTAGTTTGTAACAAATTTATCTGGTTTGATGTAATTGTTTTTCAGAGATCTTTGATTAAAAAATTTAATAATAACACAGAAAATATATTTAAAAATTTAATATATTAAAGAAATGAAAATGAAATAATAAAATATTGATTTGCGAAACTCTATTCATTGATATTTCAAAGTAATTATTTATCATTTTCTCAAATTTGCTGGGAACTTCTGTAAATAAACGACAGTATTCAGGAAGTAATTACAAATGGCTCATTTATATTTAGGTCATTTCTTTTATTTTAAATGAGTTTCTTTGTATGAAGTCAGCAAAATTTACAAAATAGAACTTGAGGATATTTCCCTGTAGGCCTTTTATAGTTTTGTTGTATCCTTTCTAAAATTGAAAGCGTTGGAATTTTTGTAAAAAGAGAGTTTCCTAATCCTAAGGGAAATATTCTTTAACGTGAAGAAACGGAAACCGAAAAAATATCTGATTTTGTTCGGATCTTTTACTATTATCAAATCATTTTAACCTTATTGTATAAACTTTATTTATTCTTTTGTATTTCTTTTAAAATATAATAGAAATTTGGGCATTTTTCATTAGAAAATTTACGGTTGCTTGGAATACTTTATCAATTTATTATTTTTTATGTATATTTAACAGTAAGAGCAGGCCTATAAATATTTTACAAAGGCATTTTATAATTTATTATTCATGTCTATTGTAAAGAAAGATATATCCTTCTACATTATTCTTCAGAAGTATCTTTAATCTTAATATTTCTGGCATAATAAATGACAATCGTCCGCAGATATCCGTAACACTTTAATCAAACCCAAATATCATTTCAAACGTCCTTATAACTATTTAAAATAAATTTCATCTTTCTATAAAATGGCTTCTTTCTGAATTTTTCAGAAAACGAAACAAAAAATACAAAATACATTCAAAATCGCCAAGGAATCGTTTTAATTCTTGATGATTCTTTGGTCTATTTTTTGTATGTTGAATAAAATAACTATTGAGATTGTTCAATGTTATTTCCATATCAAAGTTAGGAAAATTCAAATATATTTTATTACAATAAATTAAATTTAACTTTCAGTTTCGTGCCTTTAAAGTTAGCCTAGATATTCGTGTAAGGTATTATACGACCCCATTATTTATGAAACTTTTATGTTCTGTTTTAAACTTATGGTTTACTTTATTTATACATTTATTAACATAAGGTATTTTATACGCCTTATAACAATTTCCTGAATAATAATTTATTTTTTAATACGTGAAAGTATTAAAAAATCATTGAAATTCTTTTGTTTAATGATAAATAATTAAGTTTTACATAAATATGAATAAAGATTATGCGAGAAAAGTATAAAATGTAATTTAAGAGCTTTGATTCATTAACAATATATTTTGTTAATTGATTTCTACATTATAATTGTAGGTCTACTCAGAGATAAATAATGAAATGAATTCCCTCTATTAAAACACAATTAAGATTTTAATTAACGTGTGTAAAATTACTCGTCAATCACATTATCTTTGGTATAATTTGAAATGGCGAAATGTATATAAAAAGTAAATATTTTAATGAATAGAATATTATCTAAGAAAAATTATTTATATTTCTGAAAATTTCATATTATAATATTCATTTAAATGAAAAAAATAATCAACAATTACATAATAAAATACATTTTAAAATGCTGCAATTAATGCCTGAAGTTGTGAAGTGTGAAATTTGCTGTGATTGAAATGATGGTGCTATTATCATTGTTGTTATCTTTGTGATATTCTTACTAGCTTTAAGCATTATATTATAGCATTACTAACAATATATTATACGTTGCTATTTATTGAAGTAAATTATCGTATTGAAGTTTTCAAATACGCTTGTTAGAAAACCGTTGTAAAGATGGAATTTTATTCTTTATCCGTTGTAAAGGATTCTTTCTATATGAATTAATCTGACTGATTTTTTTCTTAAATATAAAATTTTATTTTTAAACGAGAATTTTTAATTAATTAATTTTAATTTTATATTCTTCATTTATTGGTTTTCTGATTTTATTATTTTATTTCATAATTGATTCGCTGCATTTTGCATTGCTTAGACTTCTATTATAATCAACGAAAATATAAATTTAATAAAACCAAAAGTAAAAAAAAATCACATTAGTGAACGATTGTTCAATCAAACTTTTTCATTCACGTCTCTTAGGACAGCAATAATGAGATTTCAAATAACAATATCATTAAATACTCAGAAACATTAATTTCATTTTTCTAAGAATCCTGACAACTACTTAAGGAAAAATAAGAAAGGAAAGATTCTTTATTTGTAGAAGTACTGTATACGCGAAGAAAGATATATGATTCGTGTGTGAATTTTAGAATATTTATTCTCTTATATAGTTTCATATCCGTTTTATTTTATTGCTTTTAATATTCTTTACACATTGTTATTGTACAAAAATATTTTTAAAAAGTAACCTAAAAAGAAGTAAATATGCATATATTTTAATGTAACATTGTAAAATATGTTAAGTATATATAAAATTATAATAACTATACATGCTTATATGCTAAAATAATAACTGCGTGCACATTGCTGATAATTTGAAATTTAAAGATTAAGACATTTTCATAATATGTGTGTATTATATTATATATTATAATATATAGGCTTGTGTGCGAGTGTTATTTTTAGTTTAATACTGAACTTTTGACAGAGATGTATTGATTTCGATTTGTTCCTATCCAAAATGGATGTGCCTGTAGTAGCTTTTCTATTTAGATAAATTGCTACGTGGTTATGTATTAACGTTGTCATTTTTATTTATGATAACCTGATTATGAGCAATAAAAATCGTTAACAATAGCATTAGGAATTTCACGTTGACTCAAGAGTTATAGATCATTTTCCTATTGAAAAATAAATTGGTTAATTATAATTTGAATATTAATTCTCAAAAACAAGAATCGCAAATTTTCCCTTTGTGTTGGCTGCAATAACAATTTGTAATAGAATTTGTAATAATTTATTTTAAAAATATTTCAGATATTTTTGTCTAAACATGGATAAGAAACTTCCCTCAACCTCTGAAATACCGAAACAGATATCTAGTGCCGAAAAGACTTCAGATAAGATTATTTTCGTAAAAACTAAGGAAACTGAAAGTTCTTCCTCTTTAATTACGCAGCTTCAAGGTTCAACATCTTTAAGTAGAAACGGGGGTAAAAATGGGGACAGTGACATTACAGATAGTAAGGTTAAAGAAGATCAACCCAAGTTATCCAGTAAAACAATAACTGAAACAGAAATACGTTCAAAGGATTCACCTAAAGAGAAAACTGTACCTATTTTAAAAAGTTCTAATGATTTTAGTGAAGATTTAACTAAACAAAAATCTCATACAACTACGATACAGTTCGCGGAAATTCCAGTGGATGCTGCTTCATCGGCTCAAAGAATTGCTAGAGAAACGAATGAAATCAAAACGGATTTACAAAGATCTAGTACTGTTCCAGAAATTAGTTTAAGAAAAGAGCCCGTAGAGGAAACAGAAACTGTTACTACTACGTATGTAGATTTAACACAATTACCTTTAGACGAAACAAGTCAACCGTCTTCGTTATTAGACTGGAATTCGGATAAGCATTCGTTATATCGTAATAAAACTGAAGTTAGAAGTGTAGGAAATCTTTCTTTCCATACAAAAGAAAAAACAGATTCAGGAAAAGAAGAATCTTCTTTCAAAAAATCTTTAATTCGTGAAAGTGATCAGGATAAAGTCGATGTCATAAGGACTGAAGACACTTTAATATCTAAAAATTTGCAGTCTTTGTTAGATAACGAAACATCAGAATTTCAAACTGATAAATTGGTTAGTGAACAAGTGCCGTCCAAGACTGTGATTTCTGATTCTTCACCTTCTCACGTTTGTATTTCGTTAAAACAAGCTTCGGATTTGGGGAAATCTAAGAATATTATTGAAGAAACTATTTGTACTTTTGATAAATCAAAACCATTGCCTTCTAAAGATACTGAAAAATTATTAACCCAAAAAGAAAGTGATAAATTAAGTGATGCCAAAAAATCTATATCAGACAGTAATCAGATAAATTCATTTATTTCACAGCAACAGCATGATTTAACAAAAGATCAAAAACAGCATGAATTAGGAACTTCTCACACGCAAGCTAAAGAAGATACTTTTGATAAAACAGTACCAAAAGCTGATTCTGTAATTACAAAAACAGTTAAACCAGTTTCGAAAACAATTTCAAGTACGTCTATCCCTGGGAAAGATATTACTGATAAAAAAGGAATTGCGAAAGCTGAAGAAAAAATAAACGCTTTGGAGGAATCCATATCGGATTCTTTCGCTGTAAAAGATTTTAAAATAGAATCAAAATCGTCAATCAATTTACCCGAAACCATTCCGCAACCAAAAGAATCGGAAGTAAAATCTGAAGATAAGTCAAAAAAATCAATAGAAACAGATAAAAAAGAAGCGATTTCAATAGAAAAAGAATGTTTTTCTTCACTCGAAACACAAAAAGAAATTCAATCAAGTTCTTTGCCTTGCAAAGAGGAAGTCATTGAAGGGTCACCGTCAATTCATAAAGATAAACAGCCGTCGGATAAAGAAGTGGCTGCATTTCAATTACAAAAAGATAAGGATAAAGTATCAGATGTAATTAAAAAAAATGAGCTGCTTGTTACAAATGTAGAAGGTAAAAAAGAAAAATCTGCAGCCGTTAAAGAAGACAAAGAGAATTTTATACAGAAACAAATGCCATCGAAGAAAGAAATTGGAATCGCACAAGCAGAATCGTCAATCTCGAAAGAAAATGAAACTTTCTCAACAGAGGTTTCAATTTCCAAAAAAAAAGAGATATTACAAAACATGAAAGATATAGGAAAAGATAGAATAAACGAAGAAAAGTCTGTTTATGACAAAGAAAATATTTATCCATCTGCTGTTTCGGAAAAAGAAAAAGAAGATAAATCGAAGCAAGGATATAAAGAGCATACAAATATTTTACAGGATAAAGTGGATGCTACCGCTACATCTTTCGAAAAAATGATCGCATGTCCTTCGTCAGAAAAAACTGAAAAACATGATAAAAAATTAGAAATTAAATCCGAAATATGTTCTCAAAATCACGAACAACAACAATCAGAAAAATCAAAAGTACCACAGTTTGAATATCAAGAAATGTCAACAGGTAAATATTCTAAATCCGTTACAGAAGAAACAAAAGCTCAGTCATTTTTAAAAGATGATGCCAAAGCAACAATAGAAACGGATATCAAAACGAAGCAAAAATTAGATACATGTAAGCTTTCAGACTCGACATCATTACCAAAAGAAGAAGTATTCTTAATAGGTCAAACTGCCGTTCTTGGTACCGAAGAACATTTATCACAGTTAAGCAAAGAAAATCAAAAAGTTCTATCAAAACCTTCCACCTATCAAACCACAGCAGAAAAAATTACTTCTCAAAAAGAATCAAAACAACCATTTGAAATAGTTAAAGATGAGAAAGATTTAACACTTTCAAAGATAGATCAATTTTTGAAAGATGAGAAAACTGAAAAAGAAAAAGTAATTAGTGAAAAACAGACTGAAAGTAAGAAAATATTACCTGAATCAGAAACCATTGTCCAAGAACAATTAGATCATATAAAAGATTCTTTCGTTTCTGAAGTACAACAGGTAATTCCTAGTACAGGCATAAAATTAGATAATGAGAAAGAAACGAAAGTTGCAGATAAAAATAATAAAAATTTATTGCAAGAAATTTATTCTGCTGAAATGGAAACAAAAGTTACTGATATACCATTTAGTATTTCTCAAGAAAAAAAACAATATACTAAAGATGAATCGCCAAAAGAAATGTCAAAAAAACATGAAACATTTTCTATTGTTTCTGACGATAAAGAAATAGAATCATTAAAACCTACAGTCGATAAAGACGATCAGACTGAAAATAAAAACGTTCCTAATAAGCTCGCAGAGACCAAAACTTTTGTCATGAACGAAATGAAAGAAAATAAATATGAATTTCCTGAAGAGAAGGGAAAATTGGTGCTGCTTTCAACCGATTCAAAGGAGAAAGAACTGCCTACATCCGATGATAAACATAGTAAATCGGAATTTACAAAAGAAGTGCCATTAATAGCGTCTGTTGTGAAGACTGACGTAAACTTGACAAAAGAAACAGTTATAGTTAAAGAGAATCAAATTTCTGAATCAAAAGAAAAGCAAGTATCAAAAGAAATAGAATTTCAAAGTTTGCCTTCAAAGTCAATTCCAGAGAAAGAAATAATTTTACCATGTTTTCGGGAATCATCTTTATTAAAACATGATGATGGAACTGAAGAAAAACAAGTTCCTCCCACAAAAGAATATTCAGAAATATCCAAAGATCTGTCAACGGATAAAAAAAGAAGTGATTTAGAAATCTCCTTACAGAAAGATAGTTCAAAAGCAATACCTGTTATTGATTCCGATAAACAAAAAGAAATTAAAGATTTGCCAAAACAGAAAGATACGTTAATATCTACGTCAAATGAAAATGAAAAAATTTCTTCAAAACTAGTCGATGAAAAAGAAGTTTCGAAAAAACCTGAAAAGGAATTGCCTCAAAAAACAGAATATAAAGAAGAGAGAAAATCTCCATCCAATATTTCAGAAGAAGTGCCATTAGAAATTGAGAAATCGAAAGAGGTGAAACCGCTTAAAGATATGCTTTCTGAGATTTCCGAACCTACAAAACATTCAACTCTATCACTAAATATGTTACAGAAAAAGCCGATTGAATCTAAACAAGAAATTGTAGATACTTCAAAAAAGTTAGAAACGTCTTCTGAATCTAAAAAGATAGCAGAGACTTTAATTAAAGACTCCGCCGAAAGTTTAATATTCTCACAAAAATTAGAAACTGTAGATAAATCGGGTAGTATAAAAGATACAAACGAAACAGTAGAAAAACTAAATGAAAAAGACACGTCTTCTAGTTTCAAAATTGAAACAATTTCTGATGAATTAAGAACTTTAAAGCCGTTAGCCGATTCTATGAAAGATAAGTTAGATAATGAAATCGAAAGTAAAGATAAAGAAACTTTACAAACACAGTCACATATTTTAAATGAAATTAATCTTAAACAAACATCACTTAAATCTGAAAAAGAAACATTAGACTCTCAAATCTCTCTCCCCAAAGATAAACCCGCATCTCCAATTCTCTCTCCTAAAGAAAAGACAGATAAACAATCACTACCTTTTACAACAGAAGAACCACATATACATACTATTGATAAAACGAAAGTAGAATCGACAATACAAATGAAAAGTCAATCATCGAAACAGAAACAGAGGCCTCTTCCAACTGTGGGCGTGTCACCATCCCATACTATTTCCAATATAGAATCTGAAAAAATAAAAGAACCTAGTAAATCCGTTACAAATGAAGATGCACCCGCAGAAATTTCGCCAACACAGTCCATTGTAAATAAACAATCCATTTCTGAATCGATTATAATTGGACCTAAAGATGTAAAATCTGTTCCCGATTCGAAAACGGATGCTGCTTTAGATAAAATGCCTTCGGAGAAACAAAAAGACAATGAAATTTTTGTAAAAAGTGCTGCTTATTTAGAACAAAGTGAAGAAAAGACGGACAGTTCTAAAATGTCTTCGATTAATGGATTTGTTTCTTCTCTAGTGCCTGATGATAAAGAACTTCAAAAAGCCGTCCTTACTAAAACGGGGGATGCATTAAACCAAGCCGCGCAACACGATGTAAAACCCGATATTGCTGACGTAAAACCAGAATTAAAAAGTGATATAAAAACAGAAGTGAAATCCAGGGTAGAAATAGATACAAAAGTTGATGTAAAATCTAAGAAAGATGACGTGAAACTTGATCTAAAACCTGAAATGAAAACAGACTTCAAATCCGAAGTGAAAATAGAAGTGAAGCCCGATATAAAGCCTGACGCGAAACCCGATGTGAAAGAAGTGAAACCTGACATGAAGCCTGATGCGAAGGAAGAAGTGAAATTTGACGTAAAACCTGACGCGAAACCCGATGTGAAAGAAGGGAAACCAGACGCGAAGGAAGAAGTGAAACCTGATGTAAAACCTGACGCGAAACCCGATGTGAAAGAAGTGAAACCTGACATGAGACCTGACGCGAAGGAAGTAGTGAAACCTGNTAACCGTTTTTATGTAAAATCGAATTTAATAGTACGAAATTTATAAAAACATTTCGTATAAATTTACTTTTGTTTCCTTTTATTTCAGGTAATTACAGTGAAAAAGTTGGAGTGGCACGCAACTTCTAAGATAGGATCATTAGAGAATGCTAATTATAAACCAGGAGGAGGAGATAAGAAAATAATAACCCAGAAATTGGAATTTAAGGATAAGGCACAGCCTAAGGTTGGGACTCGTACTTTAAAATATCTGGCACCTATTGGGGGTGTTAAAGTTAATTAAGATTATATGACTACTGAAGATGGTTGATATGATGATAATTCCTGAGAAATGCACCATCAACAGTCTAAACAAATTGATATATTGTATTTATAGACACTGTAAATATGTTGCGAATCAAGAAAATAAGTCAAAATTAAGTTTACAAATTGATTTATAAATAATATATATATAATACTGTATACGTATAATATATTTTTCCGAATAATTAAGTTCTTAATGTAATATCTAATAAATTAAGCTGCGGTTAATAATAATTTAATATAAAGTTATATTATCATTATTTATTTATTGCACAAAGCACTATATTTACTGTTTATGTTTATTTTTTTCACACAGCAAGGTGACAGTGAAAGTGATACAGACACAGTATGTATTTATTAATTGTTGTTTGTATTTTGTTTACTTGCACTCCATTGTTATTCCTTTGTCTATCCTGTTCATTTCAAAATATTATTACTTTTTACAAAAAGACTTTATAAAATGAAAAATAATAATAATTATATATTTATAAAATTTAAAAAAAAACATATATTTTGAAATGAAAGAAAATCCATCCTACTTTTTTAGTTGAAAAACACGTCACCACACCTTCCCATAACACTATTCCCTAGTTCTGTAAATTCGAACTACGGAAATAAGTATTAGCGCATAAACTATGATGTTTTCTATATTATTAAATAATAAAATTTTGCTGTTTGGAAACATATAAAAGTATGCGGATATGCATACTTTTAATAAAGTTTCAATTTAAAAAAAGAGTTTATTTCTGGAAAGTGATAATGAATATTATAATAAATACTACTTGTAAATCTATTAAGTTTTTTATTTGACTTTATCATAAAAATAACACAACAGACATACAGACGTTCTCAGAACAAACATCTTTCTCTTTGTGTGTGTTTCATCCCCGATCCTGCATGATTGAGTAGAAATTGTGTCAACCCGAATACAATGCGTCCTCCCGTATTGTGTTGGTCTCAATTGCCTAAAATCCGCTAAATATTAAATCATAAATTGGATTTCTCTTCAGATTGAGACTCTGAAGGGAGACAAGAAGTCTTTCCTCAAGAGTTTACAATATGACGACGAGACATCCGAGGATCAGGTAAAGAAAAAATTAAAAAACACTACCAGAATTTTTAATAATTTAATTTTAAAAATCCTATTCTGTCTTTTAATTTATCAAAATATAATAGAAATTTCGTGAGAAATACAAATCAGCTCGGTAATTAAATTCTGGCTTTAGTCATCTAAAATCGCGTGTGTTGATAATTATGTACTTAAATTGCTTTATAGCGCCGTTTTATCGAGTATCGTTGTAACGAGGTATCGTTTATAAGACGTAAAATTTGAATGAATAGGCCTAATACCCGAAATGAAGTTCAAAAATTCATTTTAAAAAATCTTTACCAGTAAATTCTTTCGTACGTAAATATAATAAATTTTCAAAATTTATTATTATTTAATTTTGAAAATAAATTTTGGGGGGAATTTTCTGAAAATTATCCACAAAAACACATTCAAAAAAAATTTGAAGTGAGTAAAGCAGTGCCATCTAGTGTAAAATAAAGTAACTTATAATGTCCAACTAAACTTTGTAATCAATAAATTCTTTTTCTAATTTCCACTGTTATTAAGCCGTAAATATAAATCAAATATCGTTTTTAAATGTTACAATACATCAAGACAATGATATTGATAAATACTTTCGACATTAATCTGAATTTTGCAAGTTATGATTACGTATTAAAAATGTTCAGGTCATACTTAATGAAGATATTTAATGTCGGTTAGACGAAAATGAGGAACTTTTCGGTAAAATTAGATTTTGTTTTAAAATTTTAAATTCATTTCCGAATAAAATATTAAATTAATTCATTATTTTTAATATAAAATTCTCTTAATAAACTTCTCTTATTTGTACAGTATAATAATAACCTAGATTTTAAATAAATTTTATAAAATTATATCTTACGCAATAAAAATTTGAATATCTTTTAAAACATTTAAAAATCATCACAAGTATCAATTTTGTAACGTGGCACGAAAACACAACACAAAATCATTTTTACTTTTCATTTCTTCCTTTTAATTATTTATCATTTTTAAAAAATATTCTCATTTTTTATTGATTTATTTCCCATCTCTGCATTATTTCGTCTCGTATTAGTTAAAAAAAATTATAATTAATTTTGTAATTTTAATTGTGTTAATTAAAAAAATATTTTAAAGTAATTAATAATTAGTTTATATTATTAAATTCCTCAACATTGACTTAACTTTTTTAATTACAAAGTTAATTTAAAGATTCGAAAAATAGAATAGATTCCAATGAAGATTATTATTATTATTATTATATACAACATGAAAAGTCAACAATACTGAAGTTCATTTAATTAATAAGATAGCTTGTCTCGTACATGTTAGAGCTTAAATATATATAGGCTACATAAATAGTAATAAGAATGCTCTAAATTATATAATTAGTGATATTATTATTTGTTTTCAGCAACCTATAGAATCAGGTTCGACTGAGACTCCCGCCGCTCAGGAAGATACAACTACAACAACACAGGAAACTACCCAGAGTCAAGATGTTACTGCATAGAATATAGACGATCCATATCCCGAAATTAATTTATTTCCATTACAGTAACTAAAGGATACGTATTCTAGCTGTCGTCTTGCATATTTTAATCAATGCTACACATTAGAAAAACTGAAAATATAGTTCCTTCATTTAATATATGTTAATGTATTTCTTGGGGAAAGAACGAATATTTATTCACACATTAAATGGGTTTCTTTTATAAATGCTCAAGTTGATGATTTATTAAATTTAATTTGCAATTTTTCTTGGCTTAAAGTGCCACTTTTGTCGATGAGATATGGCAGAGATTTGTAACTGACACAAATTTTACAGTATCTTAATATACAATCACCTATTCATATACATTACATATATATATTTTACTGATACAATCTAAAAGAAAAGCCTTAAAACTTTATATAATACAATACGTCTTTATACGGGATATTAAAAAAAAATTGTATGGGGGATTGGTAAATACAATCATACTGAACTTTATATTATCTTAAAAGTATTATGAAACACATATCTATTGCATCACTTTCACTTTCTGTCATATCTGCATCTAAATTTTTAATAAAAACAATAAGAAAAAAATGAAATTTCGTTCTTTCCACAAGTGGGTTTGCTTTCATTTGTCAGATTGAAATGTATCGTGTAAACCTGCAAAAGCCCCATTTCGCTGTAATAATATCCAATTAGCAAAATATGTTCGTGTGTATGTTTCATATTCTAGAGAGGCTGAGAGTGTATGGTTTATCGAAACAGAAATTATATTCTAAGTTACTATAAGAGGGTGGGATTGGGATAAGTTTTGTATATTGCGGGCCTAAAACGGATAAAAGTTAGATAATAAAAACCTTGTGAGCTAAGATATAAAAATAGATATATATATATATTAATAAATTAAATATATATAAATATATATAAAAATATAAATATGGCCTTGATTCCTGGAATAGCCTTGTGATAATGATCTCAGAGGTGTGTATTTTGTAGATGGCTAATAAACTTAGCTACTGACCCGCCTTATATTTGCTTCTTCTTATTAACAGATTACTAACAACATTAAGGAAACTTCTGTGACTTCTAAATTTTCATTTAAAAGATGCATTCTATCAATAATGTGATTAATATAATCGATGCACAAATACACGATAATATAAAATTTACAATAAATCTTAAATAACAATTTTTTTATTGTGACTAATTACAAAAATATTTAATTATCTGAAATGAATATATAAAATTTTTATGTAATTTTATTAAGAAATAATTCTAACTCTTTCCATATTTCGTAATATCATGAGTAATAGAAATTTTAAATCATAGACACTTACTTTGCACAGATTTATTAAAGAATTTTTATTGACAAAATTTACTTATAATATATATATATAAGTTATATATATTATGGTTTATATAACTTATATGATTATTTAAAAATAAATAAATGAAATATAAATTAATTAATCATAATAGTTTGCCTGTAACTACTGCAGGACAAAATTTAAATTACTGTACTTATACAAACAAAATGGCATTTATTCATTAAATTAATATTGTTTTTTAGAATTTTTTCCGCCTAATTGTAAAATATATTAAGTTCATTTTAATATTTATTTAATCTTAATTTTATTTTTGTTTTCCCCTCCAAAATCTGTATTTAAATATAATTATTTGCGTATATCCAACGGAAAAAAAAATTCTGAAACGGATGCGATCATGTCGTGTTTTTTAAATAAGTAATATAATGCTGCCATCTGTTATCGAACATTATAACTACTCGATTGTTTTCAAAATTAAATAAACCTACCTGTTATGCATTTTTATATACAATACTTAAAATCGCTCTTTAAAATTAATTCTAAATAGTTAAACAAATCTTTATATTAAATAATTTAACAATTACTATTTCCAGATGCCATTTTTTAAATATAAAAAAATTAAATAATTAAAATTAAAATAAATTACTATATTAAAAAAATTCATAAAAATGTGGAAAATTAGTGAAAACATTAAAATTTAAATAAATTACTAAAAAAATAAAGCATTAGAAATAAAAATTTAAAAAAAATTATGTATTCGCTCACCAGATGTCGCGAGCACCTACGGAAAAAGTTGAGAAGGTTCTTTGAATTCATAAATATTCTTTGTATTCAACACATTAATGCTTTAGAAATTTTAAACCCGAAATAATATAATTTGGAGAAAATAAATTAATGTAATCCCGCCCCAAGACCATTAACAGATGTTAGAGTAAATTCTATTATCAATTTTTCCTCAATAAATCTAATTATTACCATAAATAGTTGTATTTTATTTCTTTGTAAGAACTCAAAAATTTAAATACATTAGGGGATATTAGCTAGTAACACGAAAGAAGCGAATCTTTGTATGGTAATGGTCTAAACCGGTATATATCTGTTAAGCCAAATAAGACTAATAAAACCATCATTTTAATTCAAGTCCAGGCAATAAGCGGGGAAAATAACAGACATTTCTAATTAGCAGTCATGTCCGAACCTCGGTAGATACTAATGGGAAGCAGGCACGGTTCCTCTTGCTATGGTCATCAAAGGGTGATGGTAATTTGTCGTCGACTGCAATTTGCTACAAGAATCACGCAACACTTAGCAGAAATTTGACGTCCGAATAATAGCCAAAAATAACTCTACGGATGGATTAAGTAGCCTCATTTTTCTATTCCAGACAGCATCCGTATTGTTAGAAATATTTTAGCCATTTAATAAAGACGTATTAAGTAGGCAAAACGCTCAAAACTTTCCATCCATTGCTCAAAGTTCCCATTTCAATTTCACTATAAATGAAGCCATTACATGTTCTGACATGTCCTTAATGCAAATATGCACCGGCAATTATAAGCAGATAACAAATAGTTTCGGTGTTATTGGCTACAAAAGACCACCAAATTCATTAAAAAACTCCAATAAAAACTAATTATTTTTTCTGTAATTATCAATTTTTGATAGATTAATTTCGGAGGAATTCCTTTAACCATTAAGGGAAATTAATTACGAGAAAGTTAATAATTTTTAAATATTTTCGAAAATGATTTTTCGTTAAATAGTTTATATACGTCTTAACTGTTACTTCAATTATTTTATAAATCATGCAAAACATTACTGTAAAAAGAGAAATAAATATAAGTTAGGATATCCGGAGAAGCAACATCCCGGGGTGGAAGTAAGGGGGGAATTAGGAGAAAAAAATGAAGAGAACACACCAATTTTTCCCACAAAATATATGCCCGGAACGAAAAACTTTTTAACCACCGCCAATAAATTCCGTTAATCTTTTTTCTAAAGAGGAAAATTGAATGATGCACTTTATTATGCTTTAATTCACGCCATTAAAAGTGGAAGCAGCAAGAATTGTTACTAGCGTGAAAAACGGCCATTCTCCCATCCGAGCTTGCGTGACGCACAAGTAGTGGAGACAGATGAAGCGTCGATTCATCCCAATTACTGCAGCACCAAAAAAGCAACTTTAGCGGCCTCTTTTAATGGGTACGTCTTAACGAGCCAATCTATCGGGCGAAAGAGAAAATGAGAGGCAGAAGGCCGAAGAGAAATTATGCGCGTTTTTCCTCCGCCCTAAATTATCGCTGTTTTTCAGTTTCATAAAAGCTACTCCAGTTAAGAATAAAATACGACGCATTTGCTACAGTCTTTAAGTGGAAATAAATATTCGTTGTTTAAGAACCATTAAAAACCTTCTTAATGCGTTTACCCATTATTTCTCTGCAAACATTCCCATTTCGTGTAACAGTAGAGAAATATAAATCTGCAAATGGAAGCTGCGATCCCTTCCTCTAACCAAATTGTTTTGGAACTTCTTTCCATTGCCGAAGACAAATGCCCCCAGCCAGGGTCTCTTGGCCGATTTCAATCCTGAATTAGGTCTAATTCTCATTTCGTGTCATTGCTAATACAGAAAAGAGTAAATTATCTTCGGGCCGCCACCTGTGGTTAATCCTTTAAAACATCTTCTCCGTCTTTTCCTAATGGGCCAACAAGGAAATTGAAATGAAAAAAAATAAAATAAGAGAAAATTCTTTTATTTCATTTCATTTTTCTTACTTTCTTATCATCATAAACGTAATTAACTGCAATAAATTTTTGTGCAACAAGTTTTCTTAATGGAGCTCAAAATATTGTTTTCAATTTTAAAGTAAATTGAAATTTTTCCAATAAACTCTGTTCAAATATTGCTCGAAAATCAATACGCACCGGTTGCGTTATTAAATATAATGAGTCCCGTTATTAAAATAGAATAAATCTTAAAATAGTATAAAGATACACTTAAAATATTTCATTAAAATTAATTCCTAAAGCTTATTTTAATCGATTTTTCCGTAAAAAAAACAATATAGATAGGAAAACTTTAAAAAACGGAACAGCTTATCAATTTTTTATTATCCCTGCCTTATATATTAACATTGTTGTATTAAGTACAACCTGTTATTTGGTATCCGTTCGAGCGTGCATCTCGTCCTATAATGCGCTATTGCTTTATCATAACGATAAGTTTATTTTTAAGAATGAAATGTTTGAGGATGAACGAAACAACAATTTCGTCCAGTTTTATACAACTTCATTTACTTCCATCAAGAAACCAATATGGTCCACTTGACCGTAAACTATCTCCTCAGCCACGCTGTAATGGTTTGACTGCACGATATGATCAGAGGAAGAAGAGGAAAAAAACATTTATTTTTAGCTATAAACGTTGTGTTTCGATTATTTTATCCGTTTTTAAAAAATACAAATGATTAATTTGTTACTTTTTTTTCCTTTAGAACTTATTCGTTTGACGCTCCTCGCTTAGACTCGCGTTGATATAACACCAAAAAATTCTATTTTATAAACTTTAAACGATTAAAAGCTATATATTACTCTCACTTTATAAATTTAGATTAAAAAAAATTATATTTTTCATTATTAAAATAACATTTTTTATCACAAAATAATGTATTTGTTTAACGCTTCTTGGGTTAGATGCGCGTTATACAACATTATAAAATACATAAAAATGCTAATTTTTAAAATAAAATTTAAACAATTAAAAGATTAAAAATGTATTTTTTTTATTATTAAAATAACACATTTTATAGAGAATAATTATTGACACACGATAAACGTATCGTATAAACATTCCTGGAGCGTATATGCTGTGATTTAAGAGTTTTAAAGTTAGAATACTTCTGACAGTTTTTGTCGGGCATGTTTTAAGTTATATAAAATAGTTTTATTGAATAAGGTTGTCTTATGGCTTGTATATTCTACATAATCAATTGTTTCGTCCAGGAAAAAATTGAATGTTTTCGAATAGGAAAATAGATCGATCAAATTTTAAATGGGCCTAAAGAAAAGCATTTTCAATTTAATTTATATAAATTTTATTCAATTTTATCAAAATGTTGAAGATATAAAATAAGCAAAAATATAAAAAAAAAAATATTTTGTGATAAAGAAANTGATATGAAGCCTGACGCGAAGGAAGAAGTGAAACATGACACTAAACCCGATGTGAAAGAAGAGAAACCTGACGTGAAATCTGATGTGAAATCTGAAGTGAAGTCAGAAGTGAAACCTGACCTGAAACCCGACATGAAAAAAGAGGTTAAACCTGATGCGGAGCTTGACGTGAAAACAGAAGTAAAACCCGATGTGAAAGAAATGAAACCTGATATGAAAGCGGAAGTTAAGCCCGATGTCAAACCTGAAACAAAGCAGGAACCCCTCGACTTGAAGCCAGAGATGAAATATGATATAAGTAAACCTGTTGCCAAGGCTGATGTAAAACCTGATATTGACGATGTAGAAAGTGATTTAAAAGAAGAAGAAAAATCTGAAGCGATATCCATCGTACAACCCGATGTTAAAAGTGATACGAAACTCGATGAAATCGATACTATATCCGATATGAAATCTGATATAGAAAGAAAGGTTCTTGATGAAGAAGTGCCATTAGACAGAGAGGAGGAACAAGTTCAAGAAAACGAAGTTCATCTGAAAATTGAAGTAGAAACTAAAGAAACGGATGAAATAGTCTCAGAGAAAGAAGAAATTATAGTGACAAATATCTCAATAGAGAGCGAGAGAGAAGATAAAGATACGAGTCAAGATGAATCCGCTCCGTCGAGTAGGACAGATGAAAAATTTGAAACTATAGAAAAAGACAAAGTTCATCCTTCTAAGAAATCAAAAAAGTCCGAAATTTCAATAAACAAAGATGAGAAACGTAGAAGGAGAAGACTTAGAAAGAAAGAAGAGAAGGTCTTTAGTCCGGAAAGAACGGAGATTTCCAAAGAAATTGAAAAACCGGTAGAAGAGCAAGAAACGGTTGACAAAACTCCGAAATCGCCAGTCAAGAAACGAGTCGGAAGATCACAGAAAAGTTTAACCAGAAAAGGTGTGATAGAATTAATATTAATTATATTATTATTTAATTAATATAGCTTTATTAAAATACGTAAAATCATTGAATCTGAAATATCGAGTGATGGTGATCCGAGCATAAATAATTATAAAAAATTATGTTACTATAATTATCATACATAATTTTTGAAGCTAAAAGAAATTTTCATATATAAAATTTCGAAGAATTCATGAAAATCAACCTCTTATTCATATTAAGTGTCTTCTTTTATCATTATTCACTTTATTATAACCACAAGAACGAATTTAAAGGGTGTTTCTGTAAAACTTTCATTACGTTTCGAACTCTTTCCAGTACGTAGTTTTTAAATATATAATTATTATTTATAGTTAAGAAAATAATTATAATATGCTATATAGGCCTAATAATAATTTAAAATGTTTTTAAATTAATACTAAATTGTACATCTTTTTAAATGCAGAAACTGATTCTACTCCCGACACCAGTAAGGTAAAGTAGGAATTTAGTTATTATTTAATAAATGTTATATATCAAAAATATTAAATATTTTTTACTAATAAAATATTTAGTCTCCGCCTTCTCCGAGTAAACAACCTCTTGGTGGAAGTCAAAAGATAACTTCTTCTCCTAAAAAGACTCCTTATTCCAGAAACGGTCTACTTTCTCCTTCCAAGTCTCTCAAAGGAGATCAGAGAAGTATATTGTTAAATTCTTTAAAAAGTTATATAGTCATTAAAATAAAAATTAATGATCGAATTTTTTCTTTAAAGAAATTCCTCCTATTAAAGCGCCTGTGGGATATGCTCCTAATCCAAATCTTAAAAACGTCAAATCAAAAATTGGTTCCTTTGATAATATTCACTACAAACCAAAAGGAGGAGATAAAAAAGTAAGTTAATACATATTTAAGCCGATGATCGTTTCTCCAATTAATAAAACTAATTTATTGGAAAAAACTGATTTTTGTGAACGTGAGGCACCATAAAATTAAAGGCTATATTAATGCTAAGACTATAATAATTAACTAGTTATAATAATTATATCATAATCACGAATATCCAGAGAACATTTTACTATATTTCGGTGATGATGATTCCTGATATTTAATGCTTACCGTATGTGACGATTTAAAAATTATCATAGGTGCAAATAGTGTAATCGCCGTTTCCATTAAACAGAAAATGAAATCGCAAAATAGTATCTTTTATGGGAGAACACGACATCGTGTAACATTTACAAACATAATGAAAAGCAGTCAACTGTGCAGGAATGTGTCGGTTGAAAGTAGTTATCTGACTTTTTTTCTAATTATAACACTTATCAAAATCATTTGGCCACTATTTTTTCTTTCATAGCGACATATATTCCCTGGTGTTCATTTTCAAAACCAATCTTTTCTTCCGCGTATTCTGAGAACGTAATTTCCTCCAAATAGTTACCTTTACTTTTAAATTTCTCTGTAGATAAGGATTAAATTATTTATATTTTTTCCCCATAATTATAAACAAAAATTTAAATTAAACTTTAATTATAAATATATACATTTTAAATTCTACGGCATTTTACTTAGTTATTGATCTAACAGTTTTTATGTAAAATCGAATTTAATAGTATGAAATTTATAAAAACATTTCGTATAAATTTACTTTTGTTTCCTTTTATTTCAGGTAATTACAGTGAAAAAGTTGGAGTGGCACGCAACTTCTAAGATAGGATCATTAGAGAATGCTAATTATAAACCAGGAGGAGGAGATAAGAAAATAATAACCCAGAAATTGGAATTTAAGGATAAGGCACAGCCTAAGGTTGGGACTCGTACTTTAAAATATCTGGCACCTATTGGGGGTGTTAAAGTTAATTAAGATTATATGACTACTGAAGATGGTTGATATGATGATAATTCCTGAGAAATGCACCATCAACAGTCTAAACAAATTGATATATTGTATTTATAGACACTGTAAATATGTTGCGAATCAAGAAAATAAGTCAAAATTAAGTTTACAAATTGATTTATAAATAATATATATATAATACTGTACAGACGATAATAAACCCAATTTACCCGCCTAAACTGTCCGTAGCGTGGCGATGGACGGCGGAAAGTAGTTCGGCTGCTCGATTACGTTTTATCGAATTATAAAAGTTTTTTTACCGTTGTTTACGGATACCGCCACAATTTTTTCGCCGTCTTATTGGAATCGTAATTGTAAAAACCAGTCTTATAGGGAAATCTACTGTATACCTATGTTTTTCATTTAAAAGCAAGGCATTATTTGTTGTTCGCACTAATAATAGAATATTTTAAAATCATGAACAGATTAATTCAGCTTAGAAAAAATTGTTTGTTTTCAGAGAGGAGAAGAAATCATTACTGTAAAAAAAAGTTCCACAGCAAAAGTCTATGAATTTTAAGTAGTGAAGATAAATAAATCAATTCTTATGATTTTTTAAATCAAAATTCCATAATTTGAGCGTATGTCTAGTAGATCTGTACAACGTTTTCCAAGAATATTAGCGACGTATTAGAAAACACGATGCTAATATTTACTTATTTATGTCATTAAATAAGTTATATAGCTGTCGTTTACTTTGTTTTAATACATTTTCTTTATTATTTTAGTGAATCCATAAACAACGCAAGATAACATGAATCGTTAAATCACAAGTCATGAGTTGTGATTTAATGATTCTGATTATTCCAGCATAGTTTTATTAAGTTCAAATTTATATTAATACGATGTAGGTAGTTACTTATAATTCTGTAATATCACATCCCAGATAAATGTATGACAGTTGAAACTTGAATGCAGTTCTTTAGCTGCCCTCTAAATAATATTAATATAAAAAATTTAAATTAAGTAACATGTTACTTACTTTGGATGCTCATTTCACTCCNAAAATAATAATAATTATATATTTATAAAATTTAAAAAAAAACATATATTTTGAAATGAAAGAAAATCCATCCTACTTTTTTAGTTGAAAAACACGTCACCACACCTTCCCATAACACTATTCCCTAGTTCTGTAAATTCGAACTACGGAAATAAGTATTAGCGCATAAACTATGATGTTTTCTATATTATTAAATAATAAAATTTTGCTGTTTGGAAACATATAAAAGTATGCGGATATGCATACTTTTAATAAAGTTTCAATTTAAAAAAAGAGTTTATTTCTGGAAAGTGATAATGAATATTATAATAAATACTACTTGTAAATCTATTAAGTTTTTTATTTGACTTTATCATAAAAATAACACAACAGACATACAGACGTTCTCAGAACAAACATCTTTCTCTTTGTGTGTGTTTCATCCCCGATCCTGCATGATTGAGTAGAAATTGTGTCAACCCGAATACAATGCGTCCTCCCGTATTGTGTTGGTCTCAATTGCCTAAAATCCGCTAAATATTAAATCATAAATTGGATTTCTCTTCAGATTGAGACTCTGAAGGGAGACAAGAAGTCTTTCCTCAAGAGTTTACAATATGACGACGAGACATCCGAGGATCAGGTAAAGAAAAAATTAAAAAACACTACCAGAATTTTTAATAATTTAATTTTAAAAATCCTATTCTGTCTTTTAATTTATCAAAATATAATAGAAATTTCGTGAGAAATACAAATCAGCTCGGTAATTAAATTCTGGCTTTAGTCATCTAAAATCGCGTGTGTTGATAATTATGTACTTAAATTGCTTTATAGCGCCGTTTTATCGAGTATCGTTGTAACGAGGTATCGTTTATAAGACGTAAAATTTGAATGAATAGGCCTAATACCCGAAATGAAGTTCAAAAATTCATTTTAAAAAATCTTTACCAGTAAATTCTTTCGTACGTAAATATAATAAATTTTCAAAATTTATTATTATTTAATTTTGAAAATAAATTTTGGGGGGAATTTTCTGAAAATTATCCACAAAAACACATTCAAAAAAAATTTGAAGTGAGTAAAGCAGTGCCATCTAGTGTAAAATAAAGTAACTTATAATGTCCAACTAAACTTTGTAATCAATAAATTCTTTTTCTAATTTCCACTGTTATTAAGCCGTAAATATAAATCAAATATCGTTTTTAAATGTTACAATACATCAAGACAATGATATTGATAAATACTTTCGACATTAATCTGAATTTTGCAAGTTATGATTACGTATTAAAAATGTTCAGGTCATACTTAATGAAGATATTTAATGTCGGTTAGACGAAAATGAGGAACTTTTCGGTAAAATTAGATTTTGTTTTAAAATTTTAAATTCATTTCCGAATAAAATATTAAATTAATTCATTATTTTTAATATAAAATTCTCTTAATAAACTTCTCTTATTTGTACAGTATAATAATAACCTAGATTTTAAATAAATTTTATAAAATTATATCTTACGCAATAAAAATTTGAATATCTTTTAAAACATTTAAAAATCATCACAAGTATCAATTTTGTAACGTGGCACGAAAACACAACACAAAATCATTTTTACTTTTCATTTCTTCCTTTTAATTATTTATCATTTTTAAAAAATATTCTCATTTTTTATTGATTTATTTCCCATCTCTGCATTATTTCGTCTCGTATTAGTTAAAAAAAATTATAATTAATTTTGTAATTTTAATTGTGTTAATTAAAAAAATATTTTAAAGTAATTAATAATTAGTTTATATTATTAAATTCCTCAACATTGACTTAACTTTTTTAATTACAAAGTTAATTTAAAGATTCGAAAAATAGAATAGATTCCAATGAAGATTATTATTATTATTATTATATACAACATGAAAAGTCAACAATACTGAAGTTCATTTAATTAATAAGATAGCTTGTCTCGTACATGTTAGAGCTTAAATATATATAGGCTACATAAATAGTAATAAGAATGCTCTAAATTATATAATTAGTGATATTATTATTTGTTTTCAGCAACCTATAGAATCAGGTTCGACTGAGACTCCCGCCGCTCAGGAAGATACAACTACAACAACACAGGAAACTACCCAGAGTCAAGATGTTACTGCATAGAATATAGACGATCCATATCCCGAAATTAATTTATTTCCATTACAGTAACTAAAGGATACGTATTCTAGCTGTCGTCTTGCATATTTTAATCAATGCTACACATTAGAAAAACTGAAAATATAGTTCCTTCATTTAATATATGTTAATGTATTTCTTGGGGAAAGAACGAATATTTATTCACACATTAAATGGGTTTCTTTTATAAATGCTCAAGTTGATGATTTATTAAATTTAATTTGCAATTTTTCTTGGCTTAAAGTGCCACTTTTGTCGATGAGATATGGCAGAGATTTGTAACTGACACAAATTTTACAGTATCTTAATATACAATCACCTATTCATATACATTACATATATATATTTTACTGATACAATCTAAAAGAAAAGCCTTAAAACTTTATATAATACAATACGTCTTTATACGGGATATTTAAAAAAAATTGTATGGGGGATTGGTAAATACAATCATACTGAACTTTATATTATCTTAAAAGTATTATGAAACACATATCTATTGCATCACTTTCACTTTCTGTCATATCTGCATCTAAATTTTTAATAAAAACAATAAGAAAAAAATGAAATTTCGTTCTTTCCACAAGTGGGTTTNGCGAAATTTCTGAGAGTCCGAAATGCTACTGATTGAAATTTCTATCATTACCGATTGGAATTTCTGTTTATCAGTAATGTGTTGTTTCTATTATAAGCCAGTTACTTCGGCTAAGTTGTAAACAAGAATTTAAAATAAATCGATGTAAAGAAGAGCAAATCTACAAAACTTAGGTTTATATACTTACAGAGGCCTATATATTTACAATAATGATAGCAGATAAATTATGATATGATGTTAGAAGTAAAATATAAAAAATAGTAAAGCTCCTTGGACCATTATTTGCAATTCTTCTAACATGGAGACATCAGACGTGTGAAGGTGTAATCATCTACAAAACCCTCCATATTATCTGATAGAAGTTTGTGCCGTGTTATTTGCTACTTGCTGGGTGACAGGTCAGCATGCACGCTATTTCCATCCTTTTTATGTAGTGTACATCAACTATCGCATCATTCACTCTTTGGACAAGTAAATAACGTTATACCGAGAAATATTCAGCTAAAAGTAGCGATATTTTGTAAGAAATATGCAAATTCTTTTCCTCTGCCAGATTTTTTTATTTATTTCTTTCTTCTCTTTTTATAGCTAAAGTCTCCCGTTTTGCCTTGTTAATCGATTAAAATCGATTCGTAGATCAATGCTAATTACCACTAACAGGATCTTATTAGAGCGCGTATTCGTGCAGAATGTTTGTGTATTTATTGGATTGCAGAAATGATTATTGTTCATAATGCCATCATCAGCGCCTATTCAACTCTTTTCTTCTTCTTCTCGGTAGTATAATAATTAATTTTTACAAATTCTCACCACAACTCGCTAGAAATTTAATTTAATTAACATTACACAGATCGGCGTTGATTAATGGGCGAGATGTCACGTGTTTCCAATGCACGCGCGATGATGTCAAAAGTTCCATTTTTTCTTTTTTTGTTTTGCTTTTTTTTCCTTTCGAAATATCGCTTCCGATTGGCTCTTTAATTTGTCTAATTAATTTGAATCTGACCAATGGCTTTATTGTTTTATAAATCTAACAAATTTGAGTTATAATTTGATTTTAGACTTAAGCATATTACTTTTATGATTATTTTAATCGTTTATTGGATAATTTTCTTTGATTCTTCGGTTAGTTTATGAGTTTAGATTCAAATGCCGACATTTAAATGAGTTTTCCCTCTTCGGTTATTTGTAGAATGACGATGAATATACGAATTGAATTGAATTTGACTTGCTTTGTATTAACAGTTGTTGGAATAGCGTCGTCCATAAATAACGTCAGACAAATGGATGCTATTTAAATTCAAAATCCAAACAGAAAATTTTTTATAAAATTTATCGTTTAGTAATTTGAATTTTTATGTAAATACAATTCAAATTTTTACACAAATTGTTTAAAATAATTAAGAAATCTATTTAAAAACATACATAAAGAAATAAAATGATTCTATTTTTATTTATTTAATAATTTATCTTCATTTTAATTCATTCGAAAATTTGATTAGATTGCAGCATAGAAGCCATTTGGGTTTAGTCCATATCTAAATAAAATTTTATTTCCAAAATTTATAACAAAATTAGGAGAATCTTAAATAAATAATAAAAGAATATTTTGAAAATGCTTTTAAAGTAATTTTTATATGATATATTCAATGAAATATCGTTACATTCAATTTCGAATTTAAAATTTATCGTAGAAATGAACTAAACTTTAACTTTTTAAAATTAAAATATGTAATGAAAATATGTTTTTGTTTTATATTTTACGCAAAATAACGTTTATACTTGAAGAAAATCATGTTTAATCTTTGGAATTTCGTGCAGATCGTTTACGATTAATAAAGAACAGCGCAAAACTATAATTTGTAGGGAATAAAAAATTATATTTATCTTTTTTTATTTAAAGTTTCGATAATATAATGCTTCCTTCCGATTACAGGGAAAAAAAGTGTGTTTCAGCATATTATGCATCTTTCTCAATCCGTGATAAATTTAAAATTTAACATCTTTTTTTAACTTTTTTTCTTTCGTTCCCTTCGTTGATGGTTGAACAAAAACCAATCAAACATAAGACTACGAACGGATTTGAAAGCAAATTAAGTACAAAAAGACCACGCATACGAAGTAAAGATAGGGAAGACTCCATGGAAATTACTCGAAGACCAGATTAAAACAGATTTTTTTTCTAAATTCACTTTGATAGCTGGCAAAAGTGTTTTTCACGCACCTCACTAATATCTCGCTTCCGTGATCTGCTATCCAAAATCTACCTGGTGGGAATTAACAGTACAGAAACAGAGATAACAACATGAGCATTTTAACAGAATTAATCCAAAGCAAATAAAAGAAAAAAAAAGGCGTTTCGAAAAGAGAAAAAAAGAACTCAGATGCTGTCTTTGGGCGGAGCATTCTGCTGGCTTCTCACCACTGGTGAATTATCTTTCGTGAATCACACTCATCTGTACGGATCTCTTCCATTATTTTAATCGTATATCTCGGCACTAAGTAATTAAGTAAAATAATTCGTTTCTTTTTCTGCTTGGTTTCTACTTTGAAAAATATTTAACTTTTTCTTCGAACATAGTCTAAAATAGGTTAAAGTTGTATGCTCCGGTCCGTATGCTCCAAAAGTTTCTGTTGAATTTTGCTTTGTTTACTCTGTTAATTGTAAGTTACACGCTGACTATATCTTTTAATTTAAAAGAGAAAAGTCATTTCGATGTAATTCGTGGCAATTGTTTTAAAACTTAATGGCTACTAGTTAATTATTCGAAAAAACTATTAAATACATGTAGAAAGTTCTTAATTATAAGCAGAATTCGTAGAGAGCGTTGTGGAATGTTTTTCCTATCATCAGCGTGTAAAGTTATTACTTAGATTTTCTGCCTTGTTAATTTTAGAAGTTAATGGAAAGTTTTTCAATCTTTTATTTCAAAATTAAAAGAACGACACCCATTGGAGGGTAAGAATTTCGAAATGAATAAGAAATTATAAATGTTAAAAGTTTAGTCTCTATTTTTTAATAATTTTTAAAATATAATATTTATTTTTGAAATTTATTCTGCATTTAAATTTAAACACAAACAGCTTCTACAAATAGCACAAATATCTCAAAATGCTATTTCTTGTCAATAAATTAATCATTTTCTTTCGTTATTAGTCTAATAAAAGTATTTATTCTTAAATCTTATAGTTTTAGTTTGCTCTATATTTAATTAGTTGTTATATTTTCTATTGATTATAATTAATAGATAATCTTGTAATTCGATTTCTTAACAAAAATTTTGACGTTCGGAAAAATCATTATTTTTAAAATTATGATTAAACTGAGCCCTTCAAAATAAAGAATTAAGATGTATTTGCTTAAACAGAAGGATTTTATTTTCTTCAAATTTAGATTATCTACAACATCCTTACTTCACGATTAATGTTGTAAATCGTATCTACTGCTTAACAATTAAATACAAATACACAGTTTCTTCCTCTAGTTTATGAGACATTGTCATATAATTTATAACATTATCCAAATATTACAAAAGATGCATTCGTTTCATCAAAATAGCGAGTACTTTCACGTCAATTTGGCTTCATTTGTCACTTATAAAAAGGTAAAAATAATGACACACTGACGTAAAAGTGTGCATCATTCTGAAAAAAATGATTGTACAGTACCTAAGGTAATTCTTTTTTCTATCCTTTCAATGTTTGTTATCTATTCAACATACATTGCCATATCTTAACTCCTCGTCTATAGTCACTTCTTGAAATCTTATACTTAAATAAATGCATAAAAATATATTTAATTCTGAAAACTTTAACGTAGTTAATTCATAACATGATTACTTTGTAATTATATTTTCACTCAATAAATTTAGCTAAATTTTTGTACTAGCCTAAAACTATCTTCAGCGAATGCAAATAATAAAGCAGTTAATTACAATTAATTAAATCATTATTAGTATTAGCTAATAAACAATATTTTGTGATTCCTACCAGTTAAACATCTATGTAAATATTATACATTTATTTGACTAATTTAAACATATGATTCAATACAGAAGACTTGTTAAATATTTATGTAATTTCAGTATCTTATTATAATAATATCTTAATTAAATTATTTTAAAATTAATTTTATGTTGCTTTTATCATCTTACTTAAATCGTGTAACAATGTTTAGAAATATTATAATAAAATATTTTTATAATTTACTTATTTTATGAAGCATAAAGAAAGGAAACTTTGATATTTACCAAAAACTGTAAGTTTTATATAAAAATAATTAGTGTAAGATTAAAAAAATTCTATATATAAAACATAAAAATACTAATATATTTTCAAAACTTGAATATATAAAACAAGCAAAAGTAAAAAATAAAATATATTTTGAGATAAAGAAAATTTCCATATTTAAGCAACTAAAGCATTCAAAATCTTTTACAAACGGAATAGATTTTTAAAAAAAGATTTTTATGTATAAAATGTATAAAATGGTCTGTAATAAACTTTAAAACAGAAAAATTATGTTTATTTATAAATAAAAAGTGTATTTAACGGCAAACGAATCGAGAATATTGCAGTTTTTACTCTCCAATCACAATCCTTTTTGCTGTATTACTAACAAATTTTTATAACACTTTTAAAAGCCTAAATTGATTTGGGTTTTTATTCAATTTTATTTCTTAATATTTCAAAACTGTTTGATTTATTTCCGATTTTACTCTCAATATGATATTAAAGCTCTCAAAGTTTACTATCATGCTTAAAGTTCTCAAAGCTTTAAGATCTTTAAGCATGATATTAAAAGTGAAATAGCCTGTAGTGAATCTTTTCGTATCCGTTAAAATTTCCAATATTTTGAAATGAATTCGTTTCAATTCATAAAATTCTTAATATTTTATTAAATAAGACAAATTAAAAACGAAATTCTCACTATTTTTATACTCTATAAAACATTGGAAAATATTTTGAGAGTAAAAACTATTCGAATAGATAAAAGATCGTCCAATTTCATTATTAAATATTTTAAATAAATAATTTAATAATTCAATTAATTTTCTTTCTTTTTATTTTCACACGCTATAATTTAAAGAATATCAAGCAAATGTGTAGTTGAAAAACGTAAGAGGCAAAGATTATGCTTGTATTTTGTTAATGAAAAATTTTTTATTAGATTTAAATATAATTTATTTAATAAAAATGCTCGCACTTTATAAGATAATGTACAGTAGAGTATTTATGTATGTTATTTATTATTGTCAAATGAGAGGCGAGACAGACAGAGGAATAAACATTAATAAAAAAATTTGCTAAAAATTAAATATAATTTTGAATATAATTAATGAATATTTGAGTAATGATAAGTTAAAGCTATCTTAAATCGATTAGTTACCGTATTAGAAATATGATTATTCTTATTTGTTTATATTTCTACAAACAATATCAGTTTAAACATGGCGTATGTTGGTTGAAAAACATATTAAATATATTCAAATTCTTCTAATACAATTGAATTATTAATAGAAGGAGTCCGAATCTTAATTTTATGGTTTTCTTTGCTAATTATTGAACAGTTAATTAAATAGAAAAAAAAATCATACATAAAGCTTTGTTATCATCATTAAAGTAGCTAAATTACAATTAAAATTAGTGTAATTTTGTTAATGGATTATTTAATTTACAATCTTAAGAAAATTTTCCTAATAAACTTTTATTAATTAAATTACGATATATGTAAGATGTTAAAGAAATTTTGTCTCAAGCAATTTATTAAAGGCCCATTACTGAAATTTACATTTTGTTATGACTTGTTATCTTTTAAATCTGATTTATTCAACAGCATAATTAAGCTTATGCACTAAATGTATATAAATATTTTCAAAATAAATATATCTTTTTGTATAAAATTACAATTTTAGAAGTCCTTATCTTACTAAATTTATACATTTTGTTTGCAATGTTGACATACGTATCAAGGCGGAGACAGATTATGTCATCAGTTATAAACAAAATAATTAGCTTATTTTAAAATTTATTAAATAAGGACAGTAAAAAAAATGTGTAATTTTGATTTAATAAAAAAAAAAGATAAAGATGAAAAGAGTTTTTATCCAAATTCTTGTCTGAACATGCCATATCCTTAAAAACATGGAGTTGATTTCGAAATCTTTAGCATTAACTGCCTTAAAGAGTTGATAATAGTAACATCAATCTATGTCTTTTAAAATTTGTAGCGCCTGACTGTAACTTTTATGAATTTAACCTATAATAATATGGACGAGGAACTATAAATATCATTAATTCTTTCAGCGGAGGGAGTCAGCGTCAACAGGAATAGTCCAGTTTGGAAAGATAGCAGCAGTAGAATCTCTGGTGAGATTGCAGAGAGCAGCGGACAACGAGAAAGAGAGAAAGAAAATTTCTTATTCCATCGAGAGGTCACGCAAGTCCTGAGAAACCACAGATGTTTTTTATCCTTAATGCAGGCTCATCTGCTCTTTGATTAGGACTACGGAACACACGCATGAGACAATGCAATAATAGGTAGAGTTGAGGTAGCGTGCGGGACCCAGTAAACACGTGTAACTCTGTGATGGTTATATGTGAGTGTGGCGTTCTGCTGTGCAGCCAAGTGGGTGCTAGTGAGACGTGCTGACCAGACTCGCTACGACATGCAAAAGCCATACTCACTCTTTTCAAATCCAACATAAGATGGCCGAAAAGAAAACTGAAATTATAAGAAATTGTATGCTAAATATTTCATAATATTAAAATCATTTTTAAGTTTATAATTTATGCTTCTTTTTTATTAATGTATGGTCTTCTTTCATTTTTGTAAATATTAATATGTAGGAAGAGGAAAAACTAGCTTTAGAGAAATTTAAAAAAATTCAATTTATTCTAAAAATCAACTTAAATACAAAGAAAAATTTTACTTTATTTTATATAATATAAATCAACGTGCTTCATTTATTTCATGTTAAAAAACTATCTAAAAATATATAAATAGACTATCGTAACCTAAGTTACAAGTTTATAGATTACTCGTTTTATAATTAATACTATTTAAAATATTTTAAAAATTATTATGGATAGCATAGTTTTATTTATAAAAATTCATTTAAAATGTTTAATCAAAATAAATACTTATTACTACAGAAATTCTTCAAAAAAAAATAAATAAATAAAAAGGAAAAAATTATTTTGAAAGTACTTGATCTGCACTTTAATAAAACAGATGCTACAAATAATATATTTTCATTTGAACCTCTAATTATCTATAATTATACACGATACATTAAAATTAGAATATAATAACTGTGTTTATTTTCTACGAGATTTCCGACAGAAAAAATTAAAATATTATCATCTGAAGATTCCTTGACACTCCGTAAGATCTTTAGGTAGCGCACAGAAGAAAAAGGCAAGTAAAAAACTGACGAACCATTTCATTCAATGAAGAAAAAATTGCTAGTAAAACAAAATCGCTAACTCCTCCTTAATAATAATCCTAACTGTAAAATTACAATATGCAAATAACGTGAAGAAGCAATTATAAAAAATAAAGTCTTTATGTTATTTTCTGTATCAATTTATTGTTTTAATTAATATCCGAATAGAAAAAAACTACGATACATATTTATAAACAAATGTAAATAAACATATAAAAGAAAGTTAATTAATGTTTTTTAACACAGGAGTTTATTAAATTAAACTGTATTCAGGCATGAAATAAATATATTATCATTAGAAAACTTCTGCTTCAGATTTCAGTTTATGTTTGATTAAATAAATTAATATTAAATTATTATAGAAAATCAAGTGTACGATAGGATATATTTTTCTTAATTCATATGTAAAAATATGGTTAATATTGAAAAAATAAAATGAGTGATAATGAATATTAAAATATGCTAATTCTTCACGAATATGTGTAGTGATAATTTATTAATGAATAGAAAACATTTAATATTTAAATACGTCATCCAAAGAAAGGCAGAAAGACTTGATAAAAAAATTAATGCTGCAAGAAAATAAATTTTTCTGCTGTTACAATCAGTTAACGTCATGACGTTAGATATCGTTTCAATGTGGTAAAGTTCGAATGTCATGTATAATGCGCTAACACGTTTCGTTCCCTTCGGATTTTCTTCCGGTTAGATTTTATCTGAAGTGGATAACATTTTATATAAAAGGATATTTTACATGCGACTTTTTGAACCTATTAGAGATTGTAGATTGTAATAAATAGAAAAATAAATTTTAAGATATACTTAAAACATTATATTTTTTAAAAAATAGTTTATAAAGTTAATAGTAATAACTATTATTTTTGTATAAAGATAGTTTTATAACGAGTCTAGGTTTATTCTTTAAAAACTAGAATAGTATTCGTTAGTAAAAAATTTAAAATAATACCTAATTTAAATTATAACCATTTAATTGCGATTAATCAAAATGAGCAATTTCAATTTAAATAATCTTAAGTTTGAGTTTATTCAACACGGTATTTTCCGATTTCTTCTAGTCACGATTTCGTTTTAACTTACCAAGAAAGGATATTATGATTCAAAAATGTTGTTAGAGACCCCCAAAAATCTAACGTTTTAATCATGAAATTATAACATTACATTTTAAACACTTAAAGAATATTAAAGAAAGATTTATTTTCATCGTGAAAAATTTAATTTTTTTTGGTTTATAAAGCCCAACTATGTAGATACTGTTGTCAAATATAGATTAAAAAGGATCAAGAAATACATAAACAATTTAATATATCAAGAGGCTTAATAGATTTTTAAAATGTAATTTTAAAAAAGAAACTGGTCTACTTTAATTGCTTTTTCTGCTCGCTTTCTCTTTGCGCTTAGGCTATATTATTGAACTAACTGTTGAAATTTAATACTTATAATTGAATTTGCTGTTACAGTTTTTCTGTAAATAACTTGTGTATTTAAAGTGATTATAAGTGAACGAATGTCTATAGATTTTATTTCATTAGAAAAAGATTCAGAGGAGCCAAATTAAAATGTTGACATACGTATCAAGGCGGAGACAGATTATGTCATCAGTTATAAACAAAATAATTAGCTTATTTTAAAATTTATTAAATAAGGACAGTAAAAAAAATGTGTAATTTTGATTTAATAAAAAAAAAAGATAAAGATGAAAAGAGTTTTTATCCAAATTCTTGTCTGAACATGCCATATCCTTAAAAACATGGAGTTGATTTCGAAATCTTTAGCATTAACTGCCTTAAAGAGTTGATAATAGTAACATCAATCTATGTCTTTTAAAATTTGTAGCGCCTGACTGTAACTTTTATGAATTTAACCTATAATAATATGGACGAGGAACTATAAATATCATTAATTCTTTCAGCGGAGGGAGTCAGCGTCAACAGGAATAGTCCAGTTTGGAAAGATAGCAGCAGTAGAATCTCTGGTGAGATTGCAGAGAGCAGCGGACAACGAGAAAGAGAGAAAGAAAATTTCTTATTCCATCGAGAGGTCACGCAAGTCCTGAGAAACCACAGATGTTTTTTATCCTTAATGCAGGCTCATCTGCTCTTTGATTAGGACTACGGAACACACGCATGAGACAATGCAATAATAGGTAGAGTTGAGGTAGCGTGCGGGACCCAGTAAACACGTGTAACTCTGTGATGGTTATATGTGAGTGTGGCGTTCTGCTGTGCAGCCAAGTGGGTGCTAGTGAGACGTGCTGACCAGACTCGCTACGACATGCAAAAGCCATACTCACTCTTTTCAAATCCAACATAAGATGGCCGAAAAGAAAACTGAAATTATAAGAAATTGTATGCTAAATATTTCATAANCATAGAGTTCAATCTAAACTACTAACAGCTTATATCAACGACTTATACATGTTTATTTACATAATAAGCATATTACTTTGAAGATTTATATAAGCCATAAAAAATGCAATTTTAAGTAATATGAATTGTTAATAATAATAGTTGAGAAAGGTAAATATCATTGTGGTATGGTAATTCTAATCATTATTATGCGATATAACTGCATTCCGTTGTGACAGACGGGGAAATTGCCCTCTTCCAGATTCCTGAAAGTTGAATATTTTTGCGATTGATCGACATACTGGCTTTTATTTTATCTCTCTATGAATTTATAAATGTGTATTTTTATTTCAAAAGTTTATATTTTACTAACAAATCGTTGTAAGTTATACAATAGCTAAATATACATATTTATTCGTATTTCTAATAGATTAATCGTCGTTGAAATTAAATTTTTATTTACGTTTCATGATTTAAACGCCATTTAATTAAAATTAAATGTTTTAAATAGATTTTCAAATTTATTATTATTAAAATATTTAATAAATTTTAACGTTTTAACAATAATAAGCTTGATAATCGATTTAATGCTCTCTAAAATATATTTCTAAATTAGATGAAAATCACGAAAAAATGTTTTAATTAATAACATAAAATAACTATATCTAAATTCAAGATTTTCTAATAAATTTAATATACATTTTTGGATTAGTTTATTAGTAAATTAGACTAATCAAAAGTATTATATTGATTTTGATGTTATGCAACAGGTTTATCTTCATCTGAATAAAAGTCATTTAATTATAGATTATATACCACGCAAATTCAACTTGAAACATTTCGTAAATATAATATGGCAAAATTAAATCCAAAATGTATTGAATGAATACATTAACGAGTGCGACATATGCCGAAAACTCGTTACATATTAATTTATTTGATAAGCATACAAATGATACGACCATTTGAGAATAAATTCGATTTATATCAGAATAATTGTAATCTTAAAATTTCAAAAATTGCTTTAAAAATCTATTCCTTTCCGGAAATCTTGAAAAAATACAGACTTATTAATAACGTAAAATAAAGCTCATATTTTAGTTTTAATTAAAAAATAAAGCTTTTAAACATATTTAAATCTGATTTATATATATTTGAATTTAAGTTACAAAATAGAAATAGAAGGAGGAAAAATCGAGCATAAAAGTATTGTTATGGTTAAGTGAACGGTTTGAGAAACGCCCAAAATCGAATCGACCAATGTTGAAAAGATGAGAGAAAAGATCGACCAATCATCGAAAACTTATCTAGAAATATCAGCAAAATCATTTTAAGAATCAAAAGAGGTCTTTATTAAATTTCCTAAATCATCAAACGAGATCTTTATTAAAACGATTAAATATGGAGCCTTAGAGAATAAATATCTGTCCCTAACGGGTTGAGATTCAATCTAACCCCGCTTAGGCTTTTGTATCGAACGACAGAATGCACTTTAAGTAAACGAGCAATTAATTTTTAACAAAATAATCGCCAAAATTCAATATCCTCATTATTCCAGATTGTATTTTTCCTAAATTTATTCGATGAATATCTTTTTTAAAGCGAAGCGAATGCTGTATGCGGCGCTAATTACTGCGCTATATGGCGTTGTTACGTGTCCATTAAGCAGGCTACGATCGATCAGAACGCAGTGGGGGGAGGGAAATATTCGAAATAAACGATAAACCGTCTGCAACATCATCCGGTAATTGCTGTGAGTTTGCAGCTGAGATGGATTGCCAGTTGTGGAAGGGTGGTGCGATCACGCTTGAGAGTGGGATTTCTCGGCTCGACTCAAATCTCTGATAGATGATGGCCATTATAGTTTTTATTGACAAAAACTGCATCTGTCGCTTTTGTCTTATTAAAGTCGAGCTTTTTTCATATAACTTCTTTTTCTAATTTCCTCGCGATTAATGTCTTCTAAACTGATTCGAAGTGTACTAACGCTTTCTTTGTCGATGAGTTTCCAATAAAATTATTCTGGATGCCATTTCGCCTTTATAATAAGTACTGTGATGTTTTGCAAAGTCATTTTACTTGCCACGTCAAAACTACTAAAAGTACAATGAATCTTCCTATGACTTAGTCGAGTTACTTCTAAACTTTTAATAGTTCAATTTAAATGCAAGCTTCTCTTTCAATATTACAATGTTTAATGTTTAAATCCTTTAAATAATCGCTATTCAATGTATAATTATTAAAAATGAACCTTTTAATTCAAATTAAAACGTCAGAAATTATCGTTTTAAAATATCAAAAGTCTATTCAAACACACGTTAAGGATTTCGAATTGATTGAGATTCAAAGCGCTGTTGAATATGGAAAACATTTAGAATTGTAAAATGTTCATTTTTTGAGATTTTATTTATTATATTAATCTAAATTTAAATTTATATTTAAAATTTTTTCATTAATTGACTTCATTTAGATTTTATACCGTGATCGATCAAGTTGACAGTTTATCATAAGTCAAAGCATGTTATATTTATTTATTTTCTATAGAAGCTATATATTTTTCACGTCTTATTCAACATTATACATTGTATTATAGTTTATACATCTTTTTCACAGATAAAATTATATTTGTAGCCTATAATTCATTTAGTAAATCCGAAATCACTATAGGCTTTTATACCAATAACTGTCAATCTTCTTTATGCAATAGAACCTTCAATAACGGTCACTTCTAAACAGTGGTCGTTTTTTTGTTTTCGTCAGTGGCCGCTGTTCAGAAGTTTGACTGGATAATTTAATTATATTAAACTGACAGAATTATAATTAATTATTTAAAAACTTTTTCTTCGTACTTATTTTAAAAACTATTTAAATTTAAGCTAAAATTTTAAAATTTTATTTATTTTAAAATATTAATTAATAAAATGTTAACATTTTATTTTATGTTAATATATTGCTCGTATATTATACTTAATAGCTTTAATATAATAATTATTCTGTAATTACTTAAATGAAAAACTGAAGATCAAATAATTTATAGCAGTTATTTCAAAACAATTAAATATTAATTAATGTAAGAAAGGAGAAAATTTGATAACCTACTTCTTTCAATTTTAATAGGATTTTCTTGCCAAATTTTTTTTCTGATCGCAAATTAGCATTTCATTGTAGAAGAATGAAATTTGTAGAATAACTTAAATTCAATGTTAAAAAGTAATAACTGTCCTTGATAAACTCATTATATATGTACTGTATTGTACTATACAGTACATTCAATCGTAAATTACTTATAAATAATTACTTATATATTTTATAAACGAAAATGCTTCTTTTAAAATTATGGACTTTACTATATATAATAATTATTTAGGCCTATTTAAAGATCCAATATCATTCATTACATCTAATAAAAATTTACTAAAATTAATTAATTAATTAATTAATTGTTAATGATTAAATTTTGAATTATAAAAAATAAATAATAGATCTAAAATGTTTAAATTCTGTAATGTATTCGTTTTGTTTGAAAGTTTTACATATTTTTCTTGGTATTAGGCCAAATATTTTAATTAAAAATTTAAGATTTGCTCGATTTTACGAACAAAAAAGGAAAATGAGAAATAAGACACAAAATTAGACCATTCCTTATTTTCGATAATACAGGCCTATACCTCGACTTACGTCGTTTCGAGTTACGTCGTTCCCGATTATACGTCGTTTGTCAAAAAAGTATATGGAAAAATAAAAATCAAGTTTAAGTCATTTTATTCGACTTAACGTCTGTCCGCCACAAATATTGAAGTCGTAATATCACTAGAAAAGTGTTTAAAGCACATAAAATCATATTAAAATATATACATTTACAAGTATATACTGTATTTACAGTATATGCATTCGTAAATTTAGATTACTTTTTTCTGTACTGTATTAAAAACTAAAATTTATTTGTTTGTAAGCTTAAAATAGATCCTTATTAAACATATATTATTAAAAATGCATTAATAAATAAAAAAACAGAACCGAAATTGGTAATTTATGGTTTAGCCTAGTGACAAGTAGATTTGGAGACAAGTAAATTCGACTTACGTCGTTTTTCGACTTAAGTCGTTCTCCTGGAACCAATTACCGACGTAAGGCGAGGTATATCTGTATTATTAATATCAAAAATAATACATTTTCTTGTAGAATTTAAAAATAAAAGTTATAAAAATATTTTTAATTTGGCATGTATGCCAAGTGTTTAGTAAATATATATTTAAGATGTCAAATACACTTTTCTTAATATGCTATGAACAGGATAACATTATTAGTGAGTGCACGTTCTGTAAAACTAAATTTTTAAGGTTTTAGTATTACTTAAAAAGGAAAAAAAAGTAAATTTAAAATAAATTCAGAACTTGTGCGTAAAATTATATTATAGTCCTACTTGGGGAAGAAAAAGTAAAAACGTATCAGTTGAAAATAAAATCAATCGAATACTTCGCCCACAAAAGAGTCGCAAGAAATATTTTTTTGGCCGCAATACAATTTCAAAAATAATAAAATATGATATGCAAACAGAAAAATGTAAACTAACAAAGTCTCGTGCTAAGCAACTATTATATAGGCCTAATTAAAACTAAAAAAATGCTAAAATGTAATTGACGTCATAAAAAATTTCAAAGGTAGATCACCGGTAAAAACGAAAAAGTCTGCGAAACACTACTATATAACACACATAAGATATTGAGATGAGCATTTTTCATTTTAAAATATGTAGAATTATTGGTGAATATATAAGTAGACCTATAAATTTGAGTTGCTTGTTTTATCCTAGATTTGTAGATATAGTCCTATATATGAACATCTATAACCTACAATTCATATCAATAATATGATGTTATATTACAGACAAAAACCTATACTTAAATTAATTTCAAACTATATCTTTATTTTACTGACTTAAAATTAGTAAACTATCTCTGCGCTTTGTTCTTTCTTTGTGCTTAGGCCTGCATCTAAGAATTCAACAAAGTATTCTAAACAATCAATCCGTATTCTTTTATTCTTTATACACATTACAGATATATTTGACAATGCCATGTGGCATTGGTAGCATCTTTCCGATACACCAATAATTTACAATCCCAAATAATATAATTTTATTTAGTTACGATTTTAATTTTATATAAAACAATAGGCTTCTTATGTTTAATAAACAATCATTTAGTTTTCGCATTTCCTCATTGCACTTAAAAATATTAAATTATGCAGTTTAAATTATTATCCTGTTGTACTGTACTGTACTGTACACTACGTTAATCATTTGAATATTCGAAAAGCTTTATCTTATGTCCTCGAAAGCTATACAGTATTTTATAATCATATTAGATATTTTAAAAAGTCGGTAAATATCAGCTTAAATGTATCTCAGAGTGTTTCTTATTGATAATCAGTCACCATCGATTCATTCCTCATCAGTACGCAACAGTAATTTCCTGTATACACTTTCACCTGCCTTTTTCTGATATCGACTCCCGGTCCAAACAGGAAACTGCAACTTAACTCGATGTTTTATTTCTGATATTAATAAATAAAAGAAATGCTAAACTGTTAGTTAAACGAATGTCCATAAAAATTGACCTTTCTGCAATGATTTCTCTCACTATCTAATCAATCAAAATAATGCAGTGATCCCATCTATCAGACGTAATCTTAATATAACATAAAGATTAACGTAATCTTTATAGAAGTAATATAGCGCAGAAATTGTTGAAAAGATCATACATAGATTAAGTGCTGTTATTTAGATAAAAGTAACATTTCTTTGACAATATGGAAAAATAATTTAATCGCTACATTTTACAAAGTACGAAGTTATAAATCAAAGATTTTGTTAAATTGTTTGACAAATAAAATAAAAGTTCAATCATATTGAATTCAATTAGAATTTTGCATGATTGAATTTCATTTAACATAAGCAAAAAATTATTATTATACATTTAACGGAATGAATAATAACAATTTTTTATGTCATCAATAGAAATAACAAAAATGATTGACAGAAATTACAATATTAAAAAAGAATATGTATATTGTCAATAATTTTATAGAAATTTCTAGATTTTAACAAGTAGATGTTTAATTAATTTAATTCCGTTTGATTAATAATTAAAGTTTTTTTAATCATAATCTTTTACTTAATGATTGAGTTAAGCACTGTAATTCCACTACGAATAACTGTTTATATCTGATGTAGGTTTATTGACATATTTATTTATAAATAAATAAAAGTAGAATAATTTATGGTATAATTAAAATTTTATTATATACACAAAAGTTTATCTTTCTCAAGAATGAATAATGTCAAACTTTATGTATCACTCTATCGAGATCACATTAACTGTATTAATTCAGAAAGATGATCACACGATCGTATATCATCTGTAAGATGATACGCGTGAAATATATTTTAATAAAATTACTAGCTTTAATCCATACAAAATCTTTATGCCTTTAGAACTAAATNAAACTTTATGTATCACTCTATCGAGATCACATTAACTGTATTAATTCAGAAAGATGATCACACGATCGTATATCATCTGTAAGATGATACGCGTGAAATATATTTTAATAAAATTACTAGCTTTAATCCATACAAAATCTTTATGCCTTTAGAACTAAATGAAAGAATTTATATCAGCAATTTTTCCAATTATCTGACTTAAAAATAATTTTAAAAACAAAATATTTAAACGAGAATAACTTGAATAGTTTTATGTAGTCTATATTCTGGCATTTGGTATGAAATCCTAATTTGTTCAAGCTTAAAAAAAGCATATTTAAATATTTGGGTGATAATTAATTAATATTTGGAATTAGAATAATATAAATTTAAAAATACTAAATAAAGAATCCAACCCCTTTCGCAGTTTATTGAAACAATAAAAAGTCTCATCTTGGAATATTTATGCTCTATTATTAATCATGGGACGAATGTCTCTATTTAAATCTAACTAAGACATTTATATTCGACTCTGGATAGAAGTCTGTAATATTAATGTTCTGCCATCTACACTTCTGTCATTTTCTCCTAATCCAGATTGCCTTTCTCCGATCAGATAATGGCAATTCCATTATAATTGAACAATTTCCCACTCGAAAATCACCTCATACAAAATTCTAAGAATACCAATAATCAAATATTCATAACCGATCTTAAAATAGATGTCTGTGAATTTATTTTTAAACGAAGATAATACGTATTTACATTTTTATATCGAAGATTTGATCCTATTTTTTTTTTTTTTAAGTAAAAGTGTCGTAAGCGAGGGATTTATTTGATGATGGATATAAAAACTATAGAATTAAATGAAATATTCATGTCTAAAATTTCTATGGGATGTAGTTTATCTTGATTATTGCCAATGGTTCGGTAACAAGAAAGACGACGAAGTAAAAAGTAGTTAATGGGCAGGGTTAAATGTTCGATTGAAGTACGAATCGATGAGGCATCAGAGAGGCTATTTGTAGAGGTTATTTGTACCGGACTAGATCACGCAGGTGTTCACACTCCCGCCTGTACGTTTTTGATGAACGGTTATCGTATTAAATCATGCAATAAATCCCCAACCTTACAGACTAGATGATTAACCGAATTGACCTTGCCATCGCGTGCTATAACACTTTCCCCCTTCGACAAAGCACGAATCCAAATTTTGATTATAGCCATTGCAGAAATGTAAGAATTGCAGACAATTGTGCCACAAATCATGATATTTTATGCTGCGATATGACTTATCGCTTATCTTATTGATAAAATTAGTATATTTGAGTCTGCCTTTATAAAATTTAAACTTATTTACTCCTTACAATAAGAATTTATCTAAGGTGCTGCGCAGTTTTAACTCTCAAATCACTAATCTCGGCTTTTAAAATAAAATAAAGACACTGTTTAAAAAGTTTCCATTCCTATTAAATATTTTTTATTACCGAATTTGTCATTTGTAATTAAATAATGGACAATTTTTTAATTAATTTTAATTTCAGCTAATTAAATAAAATTATATCTACATGTACACGAAAATATTTTTACATTTTGTTAAATATTGAAATAAACACAACAGATAATGATTATATATTTTAATACCACCAGTTTTTGTCAAACAAAATGTGACTAGGCGTCGACTACAAGCAGTGCAATATTTATACAGACACAAATAAATTAATTCCAGTTTTCACTGTAGAACTTTTCGAAATTTTAATCTTTCTGGCGTTCACGTGATTATCAGAAAAAAACTATTCGTAGAAAGTTCTATGTTCACGTGACAAATTTCTGATTAAAATTCCAAAAAACTTCATAAGCGTCAACCGATTTTTTAGACATGACGCGTTAACAAAGTACGTTTTATAGTTGCCTTTGTACAAAGTATACTTTATATCCGTTTGTCGATTTAAGTGATAAGCATGACAACCTAATAAAAATGTTTTTAATGCTTTATATTATATACTTAATAAATATTTACGAATTTATAAACTAAATATTTTATTGATAATTTGCGAGAGAAGTAAAACATCCAACATTTTTCATAGGTTGTCATGTGAAGAACATAATTCAATTACCCGCGATTTTATAAGGGACTTTCTCTTTCGCTTTGTCAAATAAATAAATCCTAAAGCAAAATCCCATAATGAAATAAAAATATATTAAAAATAAATAAATTCTATGCANGGCGTCCGCGACAGGATTCCGACAGTAAAATCTCCTTGTCCTTACGTTATCTGCAGAACTTTCAATTGTACGCGTATCTTAGTCCGTATAAGTTTTTTTTATTTTGTGTTTTCTTTTTTTATATATATTATATATATATATATATATAATATACATATATAAAAATGAAATCACACAATCGTGATGCTATCAGTCGTCGATCGTCGTCATAAATGAATCGCATCGAAATTGAATCACGTCTTTAATCGGGGAATGTTGAAAATCGTGACGTAAGAATAGATGGCGTAGTGGAACTAGAAGGTAAGAGGGTAGTAGCAGTTGGTTTGTAATAGCAGGTTCCACAAAAAGCTGGACAGACTGGTGAAGAAGTGCTGGCCGCTGGAGGAGAATACAAAGATCCGAGAGTCGTGGCTAGTGCCATGCACCTGCGATGAAAAATTTATGAAATTTATTAAGCTGATGTAATTATCGTGTTAACAATTCATTACACTGTTGAGTAAATGCAAACTTATAAATAACAGACAAACTAAATCACCAGCTACTTATTGTTTCATCGAGAAAAAGTGCATTTCGTTTAACCGATATAAGCTTATTTCCTAGAATAACAATATTTAATTTCTTCCGTGTTAAATTTAAACAAAATTAATTCGTTTACAAGGAAATAAAATTAGATAAACAATCTATAATTATTTTTTAATTAAAAGAATTTTATTTTAATCTATTAATTCCATTCTACTTAATTTAATAATTTTTATATTTATTAAACTTACACTAATGCTCGGTTTATCAGTGCTTCTATTTTTTTCTCTATCATCATCTGAGCTCTAATAAACAATAAATCTCACGAGGTCTATATCAGTGTGATTTTTGTTTTTTGTTCTCAATATTTAAATTCAAATTACATACTGAAACATCGATAATCTGCTTTAAAATGTTAACTAAATTTATCAAATTATCTCAATATAACAGAGTAGCAAAATTTCAGCATTTTAAGACCGTATTCGTATAATCCGTTATATTATATTTTTATAAAAATATTTTAAATTTTTTATTAATAGAAGATCTTAAATGTTTATNATAATAAATAATTTCTGAAAAATAAGTAGGCCTAGGATAATAAATTTTAATATTTAAAAACATTTTAAATTGCTTCAATTGCTTAAAATTTGCCGAAAAAATAAAGTAAGAAATCAGCACATCCGTGACTTTTTGTTAAGCATAATGTGATCTGATAAATTCAGATAACTTTCATTTATTACATAGACAAATAAACTTAACCATTTATTTCGGCGATATTAAAAAAACTTTAGAGCATCATTTAATCTTCATGTATTCATTATTATTGAATGTAGCATTCATTAATTACTGGATAGCGTGGGAGCTCCTGCGAGCAAATAAAAAAGATGCAAAAATGTTCATAGCCTATTTTTCTTTATCTTACAACTGAGAGTGGGATAAGAAAATTTCTAACCATAAAAAAAACTTTCGATATAATTTTTGCAAATTAAATACGGCAGGTTTTTGAATTATTATACCGTACGTCTAAAAGAAATATTATAAAAAAAGGAAAAAAAATGAAAATTGTGTGAAGTCTGAATTTGGACACCTGAAGCACTACAATTTTTAATACTACCCGAAAAGCCTTCATCGGACAGAGGAAATCCCCATCGATCACGTGATTGAAAGAAAGACAGAAAAAATGGTGCCGAGAATCCTCGTCGACAGTTATAATTACCTTGTCACCAGGGATCGTTTACCACGTGGCTCGACTGTAGCACTTTTGATGTAATTGGCTCGCCCACACACTCACACCTAACAGACGGGCGGGAGAAATATAGACATCAGCCGACGAGGAAAATCACCTGCCTCTTTACTAGCTATCCATGAAACTTTAATCGGGCGGTTATAGACATTAATATTAATTACAGAGTAATAGGTCCATAGCGATAAAGCACCCACTATTCTACTCCAGCAGACATCAAGATTGGGGCTACAACTAATTCCAGGTTAGTCACGTGTCATTAGTGACAATTTCCTCCTTCTAAGGCGATTTCAATTAGACGGGGTTAAGACATGTTGGAAAATATATAATTATGATTAAAATATAGATTGTCATTATATATTTAATGAATGGACAAAAGCTGCTAGTTGTTTTCGAAAAATTTTTCTCCAAAAGATTTGTTTAATGAATAATTTTAATTATGGTCTACGAAGGATAAGAGATTTTGTATTATGAATTCTAAGGATAAAAATAATGGCAATTTAATTTTTATCTATGTTTTTATATATCGGCCATTTGCAATATCCCATTTTCGATATTAAGTGATTGGCGACTTATTTTCATAACTTAATATTAAGCAGAATATAGCTGTTAAAGATAAAAGATGTGATTCTCATCTCCAAAATCGTTCAACCTCACACGAAGGATGAAGACTATAATTTGAGACAGAAAAAGCTTTATTCTGACTATGCAAAGTATCCCATGCACTCGATTTAATACCAGGACTTTTCAACCTCTCAATAATTGAGTAGTCCATGCGCACTGGAAATAAGATATTGGTCTATCGAGCCATAATGCTAGCTATCACGTCAAGACAAGTTACTGTAGAACAGCTGAAAAGATGGATGCAAAACTGTACGCGAGTAATACAAAGGAAGATTTCGATAGAAACATTTTATACTTTCTTATCGAATTTTTACTGCAGAACGTTTTTAACGCTTTATAAATTACATTAAACAAATTTTACTTCGCTGTAAGATATCAGGCAATAAGTTCTTTCTAACTTCCTCTTAGACAGAAAGGTTATGGATCAAAAAAAGGAAGAAAAAAAGAAAAATTAATGGCTTAGTAATTAGGATAAAATTGCACCAAAATTTGCTCATTTTTTATAGAATATAATTAAGTAGTGGGTGATATTCTCGCTTAAACGCATGGTAATTTTTTAAACCCACTTCTTTTAGGAAAGGAAATTGAATCTTATACGTCGTCAAGAGTAAAAAATGGGTGAATAAAAATACCACTATTCTTATAGGAGAGGGGGAGTTAAATTTAATTAAAATCTGGATCGAGGCGGAAAAAATACAGACGTATTTTCACGCGCACACCTTGCGTAATTACAAGTCGTGCTGCGAGATGGCGCAGGTGTACCTTTCTAATGTGTAATTACGTCATCTGTGGAATCTTTTGCCTGTTTTTCCATCTTTATTTATTCTATCTTTTCCGAGTTTCATTGAAAAGCGAAGAAAAATAAAGTAGTCGTTGCTAACAATTGATTATAGTCATAGCTATCGGGGAATTTAGGTAAGCCGGATTCTATAGGGAAAAAAAAGCTGAAAATAATTGAAATTCTTTCTTTTCTCTTTACTTTCTACAAAATAAATGGATTTGTTATGAAATAATATAATTTCGTTGTCGCCGAAGGAAGGAATAATTCGATAGCTTCATTTGTTTTAACAAAATAGAGTCATCGTAATTCATTTTAATACATGCAAATTGTTATTTTTTAACGAAGAAATGATCGTTGGGCATATTAACAAAGCCAGAGAATGACTTTTTTCATTTCAAAGAATAGTTAGTACCGGTTCAGTAATTAAAACATAAAGTTAGTAAAAAAAAACGTAATACAACGAACTACTTAAGTCTACAACAAATTAAAACAAAAAAAGAAACTTGAGTTTATAGAGAATTAATGCTTACTAATTAATACCTATATTGTTGGTCCATTTGTGCTTTTTCTATCCTTTTATCTTTTGCCCTCCTATTTTGGAACCAAATTTTAATTTGAGTTTCCGTTAAATCCAAGCTTTCTGCTAATTCAAATCTTCTAGGTCGACTGATATATTCATTTCTATGATATTCCATCTCCAATCTTAACGTTTGTTCACTTGTAAAAGTCGTCCTCTGTCTTCTTTGGCGACCATCTTTACGTCTTCTACGATGGACTATACGATAGGAAAATATTTAATTAGTATTAATATCCTCTTATTAAGATCCTAAATCATGCTTTTGCATCAAGTTAAATGGATTTTTATCTTAAATAAATGTCTCAGTTTTTGAATATTTAATTAAAATTAAATGAAAAACTAAATAAATACATTTTTTTATCTCTCGTCTGTTAAGAAAAAAACTAGAAAATGAGATTAGTAATAAATTAATATTAAAATATTTAAAATTTTGTAATTTTATAAAAATTCGTTGTTATTTAAATAAATAATTTTTATGATTTTTTACGGAAAGAAAAATATCGAGTATCCTTCCAATTTTTATTATAATAATTTTCATTAAAGAATAAAAAAAATTGTAATTATTGTATTAAATAAACTGCCTTTTTTATCCACACAAGTTTTTTTAATATNTATTATTATTATTATTAAAAAGGTAAATTTAAAAATTACGATTGAACTTCAGTTTAAAAATTATAAGATTTACAGTAATAAAACAATCGTGTTCAATAAAGTAGAATTATATTTATATTTTGATAATTTAATAAGGATAAAAACATTATAAAAATTATTAGATAAAAACTTATTCAAATTAAATTATGTAAATTATTTATATAAAATTATATAAAATAATTGGCAATATTTAAATCACATTTTCTAACGAAAATCGCAATTATATTAAGCTTATTTTTGAAGATTTCATCTGCATTTACTACAGAAAAAAGTACTGTACGGTACAGTACGTCATATTTGTAGTTTCTATCTTATGAAAGATATCAACTATTTAATTCAATAAGAAATATTTCTTAAAATTACTATTATTTTAAAGAACTGGTTGATATAAGTCAACATTAAATTTACTGTTAAAAATTACAAAACATTTCTAAGCAACTGTACGCATTAATTTGTCTATTTTCTCTTTAAAAAATGCAGTTGTTTCATCCGGGAATTGTCAGATAAACTTGGAAATTTTTAACTTATTTATATTTATCAATTATAATTTATATATTTAAAAAAATAAAATATCACTTATAATGCGCTTTATAACAAAAACGGCGATTATTTTATACGCTTTTAATATAAAATAACTTCCTGTACACTATATTTTTGCAATAAGAAATAAATATATTACATATTTTCTTTATTTATTCGGTGCAGTTGAATTAGAGATAAAAATATGTTCGATTAATAAAGCTATCCATATTCCTTTAATAAAGTTATAATAATATCAGTTTGATATAGTAATAAACGAAGTAGCCTACAATCTTTATAACAATAAAAATAGCTCTTCTTATATTTGAACACCCTATTTATAGAAGGAAGCTAGCAAATCTTCACTTGAGAAGAAAGAAAGGCCATTTCACAAACAATTCTATTATCATCTCCTGAAGCATCAACAAAAAACATTCCAGTAGCTTTCTCTCCTTTTATTACTTTCATAATAAAGAGATAATAGATTTAAAATAATTTTTAAAATAGCCTAATTTTACTTATATGATTCGTATGATATTCTCATTAAATTTATTTTTATGAAATATGTTTTTTAATTTGTTATTCCCGCTTAATTTACGTTACCTTTTATCATTTTTTATTCAATTAGTCTTATTATAACAATTATTTTTAGATGTATAAGTGCTTAAAAAATAAAAAATGGAAATGAAAATTGCATTTATTTAATTACTACTTTCATTATGAGGATACAAAAAATATATAAATTTATGCCTAAATTTTACTTATTAAGTTCGGCTATTCTTGAAAATCATAAAAAAATTTCAAACCTAAATATGTTAAGTCTATAAATGGTAATTATCTGCAGTTTCATCGCGTTTATTAAATTAATTTAATTAACAAATTTCAATTTCGAATTCCTAAGCAATTTAAGTTTTGAAGGAAATTTCATTAATGCGAGAATTATTAACCTAATTAATTTATTTAAAATATCGAAAAAAACTTAATTCGACAGTTTACTTTCTTTAAACAATTCCTCGGTATCAACTTTAAAGATGATTTTAAGATTAAAAAAGGAAGAAATTATCTAAAAAAATAAATCTTTTAAGCTTATAAAACTAATTAACTTTAATCTTAACCTTTTTTATATTTATTTAATAAATGTTTGATATGCTATTTTATAATTCAATTAATCGGTTTAATGTAAGTTTTATTATCAATTTAGAATAATTATATAATAATTAATTTAGTTTAACGAAATAAGGTTAAATAATAGATTACGATAATCAATTAGCCCCTATATTTTTAAAGAGTATGAATAATAAAATTCAACACAGTTTTAAATCATACTTAACTTTGTTTATGCTTTATGCTTAACTAACATTAAAATTATGTTATAATTATATTATAGCATAAAAATAAATGAAGAAGACGTTGCTTTACAGGACTAAAATTGCATGTTAAAAGTTGTTATTTTAACTTGATACATAAGAATTGTTATAATAATGATAATTTGAAAATTTGTCGGATTTTATTTTCGATTTAATAAGGTAAACAAAGAAAATAAAATTGATTAACATTTTCAGGCGATTGTTTACCGATTATGTTCAAGGAAGATTTAATTATATCGCCATATACGATTATAAATCATTCGATATCTTTAATATACATTCATACATACATCATTCTTTGTCTATTAAGCATTTTAGATTACTCTGACAGAAAGAAACTCAATCAAACGTCCACTTCTTGGTCCGTATCATCATTCAAATTTAAATTACAATATTTTAACAAATGTTGGGAAGATCATTAAAAACCATTATTATTCACGGTAAGCGAACTTTGAAAATCAGAAATTGTTACCAAAGGAACGAAATTAATCTTATAAATTGAAGCATTTTTTAATAAAATTCTGTTGACGTTTTTCCGATAATGTTAATTGCTGAATTAGGCTGATTTTGAAAGCTTGAAAAATGAACCTATTAGAATCAGAAATTAGTAGATTACATCACATATAAAACTGTTTGCTTTTTTCTCACATACGTTTTAAATTATAAAAAATGAACTTTTAGTAACGTACGAGCGATCAGATCTTATATCCAACATTACATTTATATCCTTTAAGAGAACTAAAGCAGAAAAAAATTGCCAAATTGAATAAAAGTAGACCTATTTATTTAATGATATCATTGCATTTCCACTGGGAATGAAAATACATTATTAATTTGAAGATTAAAACAAATGATGGCCTACAGTTACTGGTATAAGCCCCAGAGTGTGCCTCCTCTCCAAGAGAAACTCCCCTTCTGCAATTTTTTTTCTTTTTTATATATGCCAAGTGTACAAATTACACAGCAGAGAGGCGTTGAGTACGAATTCACGACTAACACAGAACAATACAAACTTCAGCTTTTTAAATTAATTTTATTATTTGTAATTTAATAATTTTTATATTTATTAAACTTACACTAATGCTCGGTTTATCAGTGCTTCTATTTTTTTCTCTATCATCATCTGAGCTCTAATAAACAATAAATCTCACGAGGTCTATATCAGTGTGATTTTTGTTTTTTGTTCTCAATATTTAAATTCAAATTACATACTGAAACATCGATAATCTGCTTTAAAATGTTAACTAAATTTATCAAATTATCTCAATATAACAGAGTAGCAAAATTTCAGCATTTTAAGACCGTATTCGTATAATCCGTTATATTATATTTTTATAAAAATATTTTAAATTTTTTATTAATAGAAGATCTTAAATGTTTATTTTAAATTGTAAAAAATGCTTTAATACTATTTAATTTTGCCTATAACGAACTGTACTGTACTGTACAGTACGTAAAATATTTTTTATTTACATCCTAAATATTTTTTTTATCATTAAAAAGATAAATAGTTTGAAAATATTATCTTAGGCAAGGCTTTTATCTACAAGTTTTCTACTTGCAAGTATCGGATTTAATTCAATAAATTTATATCAGAAAAACTATGAATTTATCAATTTACTCCATATTTTTACAAGAGTCTGTGAAATTCGAAAAGAACTGAAATTTTACGTTAAGATATTATCTTATTTGGATCATGTATTTCATCTTTATTTAGTAATTGAAATAGTTTATTACATTTTCATTCGTGATAGTATTATCACATATATTGTAGGCTTATTTTTATCGTCATTCCAAGGCTCAGGAGAAGAAAAATGAATTGATCTATCAAACCTTTGGCAAATTGATGAGAATAAAAATTCTTTTCTAACGTGTAATAAATATAACAAATATTAGATATAAACAAAACATAATAGAATGAGGATCGCATGATCTAATTCAAGAATTTAATACTTATTAGATTTTTATATTTACTTTTTCAATAGCATGTATATTCGTAATATTTTGTAATATTCAAGCTAATAAAAGTGTTTCTTGTATTATATATAAAATATACAGTCTTTATTTTTGATTCTTTAATAATTTCACACATTGGTACAGTACTATACTTTTTCATTTAGTAAAATTTTTATTGAAAGGAACTACAGTTAAGCGTTAAAAGTTAAAAATTAAACAGCTAAATAAATACGAGTACGCTATTTTGTTACGATTTTTTAGAGTATTGATAGAATATAAGTGCTTGAAGTATTGAATACTTCCGCGAACGTAGAGTACGAGTAGTTTAGATGCAAATGTAGGGAATAAAGCTAATTTAAATGTGTAGGTTCTGTTGGCCTTTTTATTTAATATTTTACGTATCGTAAAATATTAAATAAACTTTTTATACGTTGACTTTTTAAAAATATAAATACTTTTGCCAGTCAGTATTTAGAATATATAGAAAATCTAATGACAGGCTTTCAAGCAAAGATGGTTTAAAAGTTTAAATTTCTAAAAATGAATGAAATAATAATGATTTTATTAGATTTCCTAAAATTTATAAATTTTTATTGCAAAATAAACAGATAGAATAGCCTTAAGAGCATTATTACATATTATTATTTCCAGTATTTTCATAATTATATAAAGCAAAAGAAGTTAACAAGTATTCAAACTTATTATTAAGTTAAATATTGTAAAATACTATACTATATAGATTTAATTATTTAAAAAGTGGTGTAACGCTGATATCTTCTATTATCCGTCTCAAGAAAAAGTTACAAATAGCATACATTTAAATTCTGATATTTATTTAAACTATAAAAACATTTTACGGTTATAAATTTTCTCGCTTTCGGTCGGTTGTAAAATAGAAACAAATCTATATTCAGGAAAAAATTCCAGGTGAAAACAAATCGCAAATCTATTGTCTTTTCGTACGAAGGCGAAGATTCAATTTTGAAAGGAAAATGTTAAAATTCGAAACGAACGTTGCTGACCTTCATCTATTCTTAAGTTCTAACAGCTGGATATCGTACCCCGACCTCCCGATCCACCTTGAGGGAAGCGGAAGGCATTTTTGTCGAAATGAACTTCAGTCAGACAAGCTCCGGGCTAGATTTTCTAGGTCAGAAGGCTCCCCTAAAATAGACAATCCATCATCTACACTATAATAAAGCACCGTGGTAATTTGCTAATGAAATATACCCTAGACTCATCTCGGAATAAAGAAGGCTAAATTTTACTTTCCGAAGTTAGAAATATTTATAAGACTGAAGTTATTATATAATGCTTTTAGCACTTTACAGCTAGAAAACTGATGATCTAATTTTACTTTTCTTGTATTGGTTAGCGTGATATTTCATCAATAAGTAGCGTTGAACTATGTAGCCTATGAAGAGATATTCTGAAGCTTTTCCTTTTCATTTCAACTAACGAATAGATAACTCCAGCAGCTTGACATCAATACCTTCTTGTAAAAAACAGTAAAACAGTCTTTTAAAGCAATATTTGACTGTTTTTTATAAGAAGGTATTGCTGCTGTCAAGCCGCTGGTGTTGTCTATTCGTTAGATGAAATAAAAAGAAATACCTTCATAGACATCTCCAGCGGCTTGACATCAATACTTTCCTGTAAAAAATGAATATATTCTGCAAAAATATTATTTTAAAAGACTTTACGTAGATTCTATCATCACGTCGATACATATTTATCACTTAAAAATAAAATTTTTCGAAGTTACATTTAGTTGTAAAACAAATATAAATGTAATAAAAACTGGGGCTAAATGACGTAGGCTATATCGTAAATTAAAATATATTTGATCAATCGAGAAAAAGATTTTGGAGATTACACAGTACAAAATAAATCATTGTTCGATCATAAAGACGAGCTGAATACCTTATTTTTTCATACTTTTGCTTTTTGATAGATTTAAGTTACTTTCGCTTTGATAAAATAAACTCGTTTTTTCGCTTTTAAGACCCTATATAACTTTATAAATCATGTTTAATAAATAAAACAGTAAAAATGTAATACGTAGGTTCTGTTACTTAATTACTAGGTCCCTAGATAAGTTATAAATGTTAAACATAGCTTTCTCGTATTAATTTTGCTAGTTTATAACAAAACATTTATATAAATTTTCTGAATATAATTTAAATAAAATACGAAAATATCTCTATCGAAATTTTTATTTTGAATTTTTAATAAAATAACGAAGATAAAATAATAATTCGATCAATGTTATTGTTGGACTAGCTCTAACTGGAGCGTGAGAAAAGTTCATTTAGACTAAGAGTTAATTACTTGAATAAATAATTAAACTGTTAATTTAATCAAAACTATTTTAAGTTTTTCATATAAACTAACATTATTAATTTTAGATCAGTTTAATTGCCAAAAATGTTCATCTATGCCACTTCGTTTTGTCAGTAAAATTCAATGGTTTCGATAAGTTTAAAAAATTAAGTTATTCTATATTTAGTGTGTAAATCGACATCTAAAATTTAGGCTAATTTAATAAAAATTAACTTTTAGCATTTCAATATAAGACCGGTCAAAACACCTTAATTTTCTAGGAATTGTCACATCCACAGAGGCCGTAATCACTAGCCAACGAACAACTTTATTTTACCAAGATGCATTTCGGAAATTACATTTCCCTCCTCAGTGAATTTTCTTCTATACAAGCTAAACACTTTCCTTTCCACTTAAAATATTAACTTTTAATATTAATATTTTTATAAGTTATTTTGCTCTCGTTTTAAAACTCAGTTTTATAAGACGAGATAGATTACTATAATAGGCCTTGAACTATTACCAAATGAATAGGTTAGTTTTATAGATTTTAATTAAACTATACAGTTTTTAAATATTGTTTCGTGAAATTTTAATCAGGATTTGAATTTTTAATTAAAATTTAATTCTAATTTAAGTTTTTTGATGTTCAAAATGTGTAGATTTTGATGATTTTAATGTTACAAATACGCGCTTATAAATAATGTAGAAATAAGTTTATATCATATTTATTGAGAACTGTTGAGATTTTACTTAGTATAAGTAAATTAATCGAATAATTGAAGTTCTGGAAAATATAGGAGAACGAAAAGCAATACAGTACACTATAAGGATATTAATGGCTATAAAATTTTATATATTTTTTAATTCATAAAGGTTTTGCATGTAATGGATATTTTTAAGTTGAAAGAATCGTAAGTAGGAAAAATATACTTCGTGCCTATAACGAACTGTACTGTACTGTACAGTACAGTACAGTACTTTCGAGTCCTAGTTAATCTGATAATAATTAAGATAGGATGTATGCTAAATTAATAACATTAGTATACTGCAAAACATAAATATAGAACTGTTCAACGCTACAAAAAACGTTCTAGAAATATTTGTATCTTTATTCTTAACGCAAACAATAGCAAGACTGAAGAAATAGAAATAAATACGACTATATTTTATTTAGTTTTAGTCAAAATAGAACAATTAAGCTTTCCATCTTTTTTACTAGAGCATACTCATTTTTTAGATCCGTTGACTAAAGAAAGAGGAATCAAACAGTTCAAACATTAAAAATGTCTGTCATTATTGGAATTTTGAATTGTAACATGCCATCTCGTATGAACACGATACAATGAAATAGGCAATTACAATTGTCGATGCGCGAGCGGAAAGTAGACAATAGACATTGTTCTATAGGAGCATCTGTCCGAATGTGTCCGCCTACCGACGCAACGTGAGCTTCTCATTTGTAGTTCCGCTACCGTTTGAATGATAAGGGGAGGAGATGGGGTGAAATGCCACGCGCACGATGTGCCCTTGCCCATTAGATATTTACCGCATCTCTATCTCCTCCCCGTGGGCCAGGAAATGATGCCACGGGCCAGCGACACCATGTGGACTCGCATTAATTGAGGTAATGAAAAATAAAGAGAGGGTGGGCAATTCGACCGGATGTAGAGGGACGAAAAAAAGGATGTTAGTATAAAAATAACCTCTTATAATGCCTTCCTTCCTGTAATTGCGAGCCAACGTGCTAATCTAGTTTTGACAGTTAGTTTTAACGGTAATGCTTTGCTATTCAAATATAAATGCGGTAAACTATAATTAGGATTTAAGTTATTTCAAGCGGTAAAACCTTTCAATTTTAGGGTTTATAAAAACAGATAAATTCAGAAGAAAAATAAGCAAATAAACTGAAATTTTTATCCGTATTTTCTGAAAGTTTAAATGAAATTCTAAAGCAGTTCAGAATTTGGTTTAAAATTTCAAAAGTTGAGAGTTAAGTAAGCATAATTAATTGTTCATTTTAGCTTTTATCTCATTTCTTCGATTACACGTTGTTCTAATATTTATCCAATTAGGATTATAGAACCTTGCATAAAATAATATAAGCTTAAATCTGTATGTTTTATATTAAATTTCTTAGCAAATCTTTACCAGCTTGCTCAATTAAAAGTATTTAATAAATATTTAACATACAATTTCAAAAAATTTAAAGTTATGTCCAGAATCCGATTTTGTTCCCGATTCGGAGTCTGTTTCTTGTTCCTTGTTCAATGCGTCACTTTTATCATTTTTCGCGTCCGAAACGGAAGTGGACATGTCGTATACTAAAAGTATGCCGATTCAACCCGATATCGCCATCTCTTTTGAAGTTGCAGCGAATGTCGCTTTTAACTCTTCACTCCTATATATTTTTATCATTTCAGAGATAGTTTTAAACGTAAGATTTATACAAATATTTATAATTTGCATGACGCTGTGTGAATGTAAATAATCGACATTTCGAGATGTTGAAAAAAATACAATGTAAATTTTGCAATTTTGTTTATATTTCGGAAATATTAAATTTGTCAACTTTGTTTAAATATAGCTACTCTAAAGTTTACAATATTACAACATAAATCGAACGTTCAATAAGTTATAAGAACATTATTTATTTATTTTAAAGTAGGACTTAAAAAAATAAACACGATTCAAATAAAGAATGATAAAAAAAGTGGTATATATTTCTTTTAAATTTCGATTTAAATGACCGAAATGACTAAGAGAGAAGCCACTTTTCGTTTAGTTGTCTTACGAAGATGTATCTAAGTCTGGGTTCTCCATCTATTCCAGATCATATGTTTGCCGAAAATGATAGTTTATCTTGCAAAGATCTAGATTTGTTTTTATATAAAACACGCACTATAGATGGAAATAACTCGTAGTCTATATGCAATTCTTCTATTACATTTTTTTCATGAAGATATCTTAGAGGTGAGGAAACACGTGTTTATTCACAACAACAGAAAATGACGTCTAAAGTGCGACAAGAGCTTATATAAAAATAGTTCGCACCTAACAGTAAATATAAAATGAAACTCTTCCGTGCATTTTGTACAGGATATGTGAAAATTGCATTCTTTTATTGCATGCTGTTCAAATAAAACTAATGGAATAAAACGTAGAAAGATTTGGATTGCTACAGACCTCATCACAGATCTTCTTTTATAGTTTGGTCGAATTAAACTTTAAGAAATTAATACGTGAATAGAGATTTGTATCGCTCGAGTGACAAATGAAAATGTGTGCAGAGTTATTTCCCACGGCTTCCTTCGTCCGGTCGACATATGGCAAGCGTCGGAAGACGACCAGACAAGAGAGACAGCGGTTAATTGGGATACATAATTTTCTGCATTAGCTGTTTAACCCGAACTTTCGTACTTAACCTTGTTCACACGATGACCGACTCATTCGTAATGCTGCTAACAAGCACAGACGATGCGTTACCTTAATTATATTGCATTCTTATAATGAGCTTGTTTAGTGAATGTTAAATCAAAGTTAATAATGCAGCAGTCTCGTGTAATAAATTTTATTTTCTTAGCATAATTTATCAATTTATTTTTTTCCATTTTAAATAAAATAGAACTTATTGAAAATATTTAACATATTTTACTATTCTGAACCATTAAATATAATTAATTTTTTAGGAATTTGCTAAAACAGGCCGAGTCTACTCCAATTTGTAGGCCTAGTTCAGGAGTCCATTAAGATAGAATCATTTTTGGTCAAAAGTATTAGCCGAAAAAACGAATATTTTTAAAATACGTTATATAAAGGCTATTCCTCGATGGATATTATTTCAGGTGCGTGTCTCTAGTCATTCTGAATCTGAGTCGAAACAAAGATTTGAATTTTATTACTGGAATCTGTTGCTAACATTTCTTTTCGGTTAACCTCTTAAAAATGTTAGGCTACATGTAGGAAGTAAAATAGGTTAGTAGCCAGGTTTGATCTCCTCTGTAGACACTCGTGAGCATATGAATAATAAATAAGCGGAAGAATGGGACACAGACAACCGCACCCACTTTATCTTAGGAGGAATTGTACTAGTTGATATGAATATTTTTTACATATTTATCTAATCTAATTTACAACATCTTACATATCTAAGTGTTAGAGCGTGTTAAGCACATCTTTAAGTAATCATCTACGTTTAAAAAGTGAATATATTTACTTACAGAAAGGTGGTAGCCCTGTCGGAGCCAGAGGAAATTCTCCAAATCCTCGATAGATGAGAGCTGGATCAGCGGTAGGAAACAATCCTGCCGCTGGAAAAAGTGGCCGAAATACTGGACTGTGAGCAGATAGGCTGGACCCTGGTGTTCCATCGCTGGTTGGGACAGTAGCTGATCCAACAGCTGAAGTCCTTCCGGTAAGAATTAGTGGCTGAGCTGCATTCACTTCTCCACTTTGGTGAGGTTTAGAGAGTTCGGTGAATTTGGCGGCGAATGGAAGTACCCTGGCTCCCAGATAGTCCGATAGTCCGAGCAAGGAGGGGTTTATAGACAAGTGATGACCACCAGTCACTGGTGTGAAGGCCGATAAGCGAGGTTTGCTAGTTTCAGTTTCGGCAGAATCCGATTTTGTTCCCGATTCGGAGTCTGTTTCTTGTTCCTTGTTCAATGCGTCACTTTTATCATTTTTCGCGTCCGAAACGGAAGTGGACATGTCGTATACTAAAAGTATGCCGATTCAACCCGATATCGCCATCTCTTTTGAAGTTGCAGCGAATGTCGCTTTTAACTCTTCACTCCGAGCCGCTTCAATCATCAAACACGACAGCGTCCTCTATTTGTTGGTCTTCCACCAAATCACAGCCACTTCTAATTGATGAAGCGGCGGGCTTTACCAAAAGCCGCAGGTGATTTACTCGCTGATTGGCCGGCGGCGTCGGCTCGTGCGTAACCATGGAGACGAGAATCGATCACGTTCAGAGTAGAAGATCGCACCGGATATCCTCCGTGACGTCACTTCTTCGTTTTATTGTCCGAATTGTCGAACTAAAGGGCTTTAACGTAACTCGCTTCATTGAATTTCTCTCTTCTGTCGTGTTTCGCGCTCAAATGTTGGATTACGATCCCCGTAAACAAGATTTTATTCTAATGTCTGCCTGATAGAAACTACAACGCAGAAATATCTCTTATATTGGACAAAATTTTAAATACTTCATTTTCAACATTAACCCAAAAAATTGAAGAAAAATATTAATTGTGGAAGTAATGCAAAATTTTTCATTCTTTACCTCTTCTATATAAATATAATCCTTTTGCGTTGCCATTTTAAGAGTTACATAATTTAGACTTATTTATATTTTTGTCAAAAAGTTTCATGAAAATATGAAACTGTAATACTGTAACGAAAATATTCACGAGACATAAAACTATAAAAGAAAGTTTAAAAAAGAAAAATTATAAGAAAGAATTTTAAAAGTTTTTCTTAAAGTTTATTATTATGGCTGAAAAATATTTATTTTGTTAAAGTTTCTAATTTTTGCATATTCTTCATAATTATTCCAAGGGAGAAAAATAGTTAAAATATTTAACTATTTTTCTCCCTTTTCTACTCTATCTTTTTAAAAAATAAATGAAAATTCATTTAATTTTAAAGATAAGCATACAAACATATTTATCCGAGTAAATCCGAAAAACTATTTCATATTTTATCAGATATTCCCTTCCTTTTAAACGCTAAAATTAATTGAAATTTTCAATTCTGTTTTCATAGTCTATTTTATATAATGAAGTTGTTTAGGCTTAAAATACGAATAAATTTGCATTGTAAACAAGTAAGCTAAACAATTTATAGCTGTATTTTCACTAATTTAGTTAGACTGAGGGTTTTCAAATTTTTACCATTTTTCTCGAATGATTTGATAATTAAATTAGTACTATTAAAAAATTGCATTAAGCTATTAATTAAAAGTTATATGTAAAAATGCAACTTTAATATTTTAAAAATAGAATCGATATAAATAATTAATGAGCTTTTAATTTTTCATTTATATATATTTTTTTATATCTTTCTTTTAATATTGTTTACATTCACGTTTAGATTTTAATTGTTTGTTTACAGAATAAAACTCTAAATGCAAATAGCACTTTCAATTTAAAATCTTTATCAATATATATTATCCATTATTCAGATCAATATTCTTTATATTTTTAATGTTTATGAAATGTATAGTATATAGAAAGAAAAGACTCTTATGATCGGATCTGGATCCTTGAATTCAGCACTTGAAANTTTATAAAATTTATTTTAAAATCTGCATATTCGATATTTAGTTTTCTATATTAAAAAATAAAACGTTATATTTATAAATTAAAATCTAGCCTAAACGTTTTGGCTATATAATAGGAGCGAACTATCATAGACTAATATAATTATAACATTAGATATATTTACTTTTACCATTTTATTTATTTTTTTAACGCATGAATTGTTAAAATATGATATTGAATAATTTAGATTCGTTTGACGTAAATCGTATTTAAAACAAAAATATAATGGGCAAATATATAAAATGTTAAATTGCGTAGATATAAAACTAGCTTAATAAAAAAGTATAGAATGCATTTTAAAAATATTATACAAGTTCAACTGAAGCCTTGTAATAGAATTGAGAATATAATACAATATAATATAATGTGAAGCATGTAATATAAATAAAATAGAGAATAGTTGCACGGAGATCAAAATCTAAAGCGATCGGAGGTTTAGTCAACAGATCCTATTAGTTCAACTACACGCATAAATCTTTCCCGAAAATGATCATAAAAATAGATATCGGAGATAAGGGAAAATGGCACATGCTATAGGATTGCTGTTCTAACTAATAATAGCAAATTAATATACACTTTTTGATTGATTTTCACATAAATATAGACCCATGAATATCGAACGGAATACTCTAATGTTGCTGTTATCCAAGAGTAAATTTTGACTACGTTTATCTTTATCAATGATTTTTAAGGAATGAATATTAGTTTATAAACATTTTATTCAATTATATTATGTCAGCGTGAATTAATTAATTGGCTACGTAATTTTAAAATGAAAAAGCAGTTTGGATGAAATTTTATCTATGGAAAGTTTTTAAGAATTGTCTGTTGGCGAGGTAGTAATGACAGAGCATAATCGGAGAGGCACCCTGTTGCCGGCTTCGAACAATAGAGGTTTCTCTAGGCTACACACGTTCACACTGAGTAATCAGTTGACTGATGCTTCTGAGTTTCAAGGTGTGGCCTCCCGCAGAAAAAGCATGGCCACACTCTGTCATCAACTTAAATTAGTGTTTTTTTTTTGTTTTTTGTCTGAAAGCTACATATGAATACAATCTTATTAAACCTATAAATGATAGAATTTTCAGAGAATAACTTTTAAACGACCTTAAATAGAACTATATAAACTAATATTGGAAAATTTTTTCACTTTTAATAATACGTAGGAATAAGTAAATAAAATAGGCTTTGTAAAGACAATCTTACAAAAATTAAATTAAAACTATATAGATTTATAGATTTGTTATTTGATTTATATTTCTATAACGATTGAAAAGACATTTTTTAAAAATTTAATATATAAAATGTTTATTTAAATAAAATAAGAGATTCTTTTTCCATCCCCGTGTCTATTTTTATTCGTATTTTAAATTCTTTACGGAAATGTAAGTCCAACTGGATTTATATAACAATGACTTTAAAAAAATTCATTTTTTTAGATCAATTTTAAGTTAGACCTACATAGCTTCTGTTTAAAAAAAAATCATAAAATTATAGATTTATATACAGATTAATCATAAGATCTAAATTATATTAGATACATCTTATTTTATTATTTACTGAAAGCTGATCTATAATATATTTAATCGACTGATACCACGTAAAGAAGATTGTTTTCTTTTGACGTATTTATGGATTTGAGTTTCGATTTTGTCAATAATATTAAAAGAAAAGCAAAAATTTGTACTGTCAAATTCTATAAGAAAAATCTCTTAGTCTTCTAGCAAACACACATCTAGAGATATGCGTCTGATTGATCGGCTTAGGCTTATATCGAATTTTTTTGTAAAGTTACAAAGACATGTCATGGGAAATTCTCGACATATCTTTAAATTTTATTATTATTATTTCTGTTAAATCTGTCATATTTATTTACAGGTGAGTGAATTTAATTTCAATCACAAATTACAATCAAAATGTTTTCAAATGCAGTAATTATTTGATTTTGAACTAATTTCAATTTATATAATCAATAACCGTTTGTAATTAACAATTAAAAATATTAATTTTTAATTGTAAAATATAATATTAATCATCAACAACTTAAACATTCTTACTTGCGCATTTTCTTAATAAACTAAATAGATTTAATATAAAGCTGAAAGTAACATTTAATTTGATCTGGCTAAGATCTTAGATTTTCTTTTTATAAATTATTTAATAAACTTACAACTATTGATTTAATCACAGGAATATTTTATTTATGTTTTTACATTGTCTATTTTGATAATAAATATAAAAATTGTTTCTTTTTATATCGAGATGTAAATATGTAACAGAAACTTTCATCATTGTTAGATATACGTTTGTATAGTAGAGGCAATCTGAAATTGAATTAGGAATGAGTTTGGTTGATTTATCTAGAAAATGTATACAATTCTAAAAAGAATTCATTAATAAATTATTTCCTCTGTTGCTCTTTTATATGAAATTAACAGTTTTTAATTAATAATAAGTTAGCAAAATTTTATGAAATTAAATTATTTTGTACATTAGTAAATGATCTATTCATAATTTTAAGATGTATTCTAAATTTATTTGATCTATCTGTTAAATGGTTATCGGTCTATACCAAAGAGAATATAGATCCAACTAAATAAAATATATTTAAATAAGAGTTAATATTCCATTAACTCTACTGTAAATATATGTTTACATTTTAATTTTATAATAACAATAATAATTGTTTTATTAAAATGTCATATGTAAGAATGACAAATGTACTGTACTTATTGTTAAAAATTTAAATGAATAAATTATTTTATATAAATTTATTTATTTATTGTAAATAAGCCTACATAATAAAAAGGCCCAATTTTACGTTAAATTATTTATATTAAAACTTATTTAAATTGTTTAAAATATAAAAGTTTGTTAATAAATATTGAACCATTAATTAAATTTCTAATAAATTTTTTGAATAAACTTTATCAATCATTTACGAAAAAAAAAATCTTTAATAAGAATGATTATTATAAATTTAGTTTCGAATATTTTGTTTTCTCAACACAGGTCTATCTCCAATTTTCATAGCTTTTAGAAGAAAAGCACTAAAATATCAAAGTTTGTTTGATTATATATAATAAAAATACTGTATTTCTATAACTTACATCGTATTGATATATAACTTTACATGTTGAAGGTATTTTTAAAACGAATTTATTTTAGATAAATAATTTATTTCATTTATAAAATTTATTTTAAAATCTGCATATTCGATATTTAGTTTTCTATATTAAAAAATAAAACGTTATATTTATAAATTAAAATCTAGCCTAAACGTTTTGGCTATATAATAGGAGCGAACTATCATAGACTAATATAATTATAACATTAGATATATTTACTTTTACCATTTTATTTATTTTTTTAACGCATGAATTGTTAAAATATGATATTGAATAATTTAGATTCGTTTGACGTAAATCGTATTTAAAACAAAAATATAATGGGCAAATATATAAAATGTTAAATTGCGTAGATATAAAACTAGCTTAATAAAAAAGTATAGAATGCATTTTAAAAATATTATACAAGTTCAACTGAAGCCTTGTAATAGAATTGAGAATATAATATAATATAATGTGAAGCATGTAATATAAATAAAATAGAGAATAGTTGCACGTAATACTATACAGATGGAGATCAAAATCTAAAAGCGATCGGAGGTTTAGTCAACAGATCCTATTAGTTCAACTACACGCATAAATCTTTCCCGAAAATGATCATAAAAATAGATATCGGAGATAAGGGAAAATGGCACATGCTATAGGATTGCTGTTCTAACTAATAATAGCAAATTAATATACACTTTTTGATTGATTTTCACATAAATATAGACCCATGAATATCGAACGGAATACTCTAATGTTGCTGTTATCCAAGAGTAAATTTTGACTACGTTTACTCGCCGTCACTAGTGTCTATTGCTCTCTGAGCAATATGCAAGTCAATTGTTTGTTGTTAGACTACCCGCTTCCGAAAAAAAAACAGTCATCAGAAACAGTTGTAATTATATTGGTTGTAATCGTCTTTCTGTTAAGTCTTACAACCTATATCTATATATATATATATATAGATAATATAAATGAATTTATTTTGCTCGTAACTACGCCTTTAATAATATCGATAGTTATAACTCTTGTTTAATAATAGGAAATAGAATTTTTCTTTCCCTATCTTATTACACATTAACTGTAGCTTTTTATGGGCATGTTATTATAATAGGTAGGCTATATAGATTTACTTAACAAAACTTCACGAATTTTTTACAATTAGTTTTTATTATAAAAACTAAAACTAAAGCCTACTGAGATAATACAAAACTAAAGCCTACTGAGATAATACAAAATTTAAAAAATTCAAATTTCCTATAAAAAATAAAATATTTCAGATGAGCTTTAACGCATTGTTGAAGTTTAAAAGTAAATTAAAAAATAAATAAATCTATAAAATTCCGAATGATAAACAACGATATGAAATAGTTTTTGCATTAAAATTTATACTTTTACGAAAGATAAAAACTAGGAACAATTAAAATAAAAACTGTTTAAATATTTATGTATAATTTATTTCGACTACAAATTTTAATTATCATTCAATTCGTGCCTATAATGAAACTTATTTTAATATTATAAAAATTATAAAACTTTCAATGAAAATTAGACCTAAATACTTAGCCCGAGTTTATTTCAAACACTAAGATTAAACAAAAATTCAAAAATAATTTTATAAACCTGTAAGAGCCTATACGCTAGTTATGATTTATTTATTATAAAAGATCCAATCATTATAAAATTTGTATATGATAGATTCTACTTGTTTCCGTTTATAAGTAGGCCTAATAGGAAGAATATCTAAAATATACCAAAATAAATTTCGTAAAATATTAAAAAAATGATAGATCATTAGGAAAGCATTGGTATTTATTTTATTAACTATTAACCATATTAATTTTAAAAACTTAGAAATTAGTAAAAGAAGTTCAATATAAGTTACGTTACAGTGTAAAATATAGTATAAATAACAAATTTCCAAACAAAAAGTAATAATAATATAACAGAAATAAAAATGAACTAATCCTTTCAATTGCATTTAAATTATTTATCTTAAAAGATCCTCTTTTTACAATGTGTTGGAGTATCTCATACGATCTAATTGTACTGTATGTTCATTCGAAAAATATTTCTAAACACTAGTAATTAACTTATTGTCTATCCAAAAACTCTTCTTATTTAACACAAAATCTTTTGCGTACAGTAATTAAACTGTTTCTCAAATTTATAGTAAGACGTATACGAGAAAATAAACAATTATAAACAAAACACAAGCGTACCAACTACACAATACAAAAAACATAACAGAATAATTATAGCCTCTAGAAAACTTTTCTTTTCACGAAACAATTTTGATCTGTACCGAATTAAAATGTATTATCAATAATAGTTTTATCATCTCAGCATACGTCAATCAAAAATATCCTATCAAAAAATGCGAATAAATAATACGAACGAGTAATTTATAATTATAATTCGTTATACATACGTAATAATTTAATATTAGGCCTGTGAAATTGTATTTGATTATGTTCAATTTAAATATTTTAAACGATTATACTAATTTAGAGTAAATATCAAAATAAGCTTACAGTGCGAAGAATTTCCATAAATCCTTTAGTAAACGGCATAAGTCAACCCTTTCTGTTTCTGAGTTTCCCTTAAAAGTAGTTGTCGAATCTCTACTTCCGTGTTGACGACACGTTATGCGTGCTCACACAAGGAGGAGAAAGAAATCGCTGATTACTTGTCGTGACAGGAAGAATGGAGAAATTCTTTGGGACAACACCACGTAGGAGGTGCTCCTTCTCTTCCTGACTTTATTTCTCATGTCGCACACGCCAAACATTCTTAGCGAAGTAACTATTCCGTACAAACGTATTTTGGGTAAAATAATTGTATTTAATGACTTTTTGTTTTATAAACTGCAAAAAATAATCGAATTTAAATGAGTCAAATTCTTCGGAGCAAAATATATAGTATATAGCCTATATATAATGTTTGAAAATTAATTCAAGATTGCTTTTAAATAAAAGGAGAAGAGATTCAAATTCGCGCCATTGATCAGTTTATACAAATAGATAATACCATAAATGTTTATTTTTAATTTTATTGAAAAATAAGAAATGTTTTCTCTACATTTTGAAATGTATTCAATTCCGAATATTAAAATTTAAAAATAGTTTTTGTTTACATAAATGTTTACGTTTGTATCTTTTACGAATCTAAGCTCAACAATCATTTTTTAGGGATAAGAGAGAGATGTTGACGGATTAAGGATATACCAAAACTTCATCTTGGGTACTTGGCCACATGGTGAAAAATCATGTTTTGATTTCCTCCATTATTGCACTGATGGTCAATAGGCAAGTGATAAATGCTATAGACCTGAAAGAGCTCGTTAGCTGTGTTTTCCTCCCCTCCGCATCCCTCTAACTTGGTCCTAGCGTGACTGAATTCCCCCAATATAACCCCCATTACCAGCACATCGATGGAGAATCGTCTACGGAGTCACGCTTCCGATTTAGGTATTTAGGTGTCATACTTCACTTCCGTCGTTTTCTTCGTCAAACCACAAACAATTAACTTTTATTTACACGAAAAATTAAATATTATCAAAAGCAAAAATTTCGAAAAACATTCGTGACAGTTGCGTATTTGAATATGATTTAGTCTATCGTTATTGATTAGACCCCCGTAGAAGATTAATGAGTAGATCTATAGCAACCAATACATGCTTAGAGAAATCGAAAATTTAAACATTCATTATCTCATTTAGAAAATATGGTAATGATATAAGCAGTTTACACATAAATATTACAATAAATCACTTATCGATTTTTGCTCTTTTATTCGACTACAAAATTTTGAATAAAATTTAATGAAGCAGATGTTACGGATCGTTAGTTTCTGTTTTTCTAAATTTGATGGATTTGAGATAGGCCATCTTTCATTTTATAATAGTCCAATGATTATTCTAATAAGCCTATATATATTTGTTAGAAAAGACTCACTAAATTTCAATAAAAAGAAAAGTAAAATGGGTTGCAATAGATAAACAATAATGGAATCGTTTGAATTACGTAAGAAGCGTCAATGATTTACATAATATAAAATATAGGCTAATTAAGATATCCTTATATTTCAGAGTAGTCTCAAACGGATCGTATTTAAAATAATGTTTTAAAAAAATATTAGTTTTGTTTTTGTTAAAAAAAGCAAGCGAGATTAATGATAGGGCGTATAAGATAATCTTAATAACTGCAACAGATGAAAAAACACACTGGAACGTTTTATAAATCTTCTTAAAACTATTAATTATATCGTGTATTTTAAAAACTGTGGCTACGGATTGACTTTATAGGCGAGAGTAGCAATCAGAAGATGGTATAGATGTGGGAACGAAACATATCCAATGCCTATACTAATGCAGTTGCTATTCCATTACCAGCTTTCTCCTCTTATTGCTTCAACCATCATTTTCACCATGTAGTCGGCAAATTCGAGTGATTTCGACCGAGTTGCAATACTCGAGGGGCGTATGAGAGGTTGTTCCCTATCGTAATTGTAGGGCAAAAGATCCTACAACCTAAATTAAATGATTATATCCGCAGATGAAATTCCAGTGGTTCTATACGATGTGGTCATTTCTCACAAGCTCGCAATAAAGTAAAATAATTATCAATGTGGAATTCAACATTCGTATATATACACATTGAGATAAACAAGCGATGTTCAAACTAACGGTCACGCAATGCTTGAGTGATGGGGCGGAGCTTGATCTCTTATTGGTTGATTCTGTCTGCGATGAGCAGTCGTCCCATTTGTCGTTGCCAAGGGGACGCACGAGCGAAATCTGACATCTGGGTATTGGAGAAGAACAAGTTGAGATGCGGCACTTTGCTTCTACAAATAAAATATGCAATGTTTGTTTATGTTTGTATTTTTTGCTGTTGAATACGAGCGATTGGCCAAGTAATGAGAGAATTTTTCGGAACCGACTTTACTTTTTACTAGACTTATGTCATTTATCATTGTTATTGAATTTTATTCTTAGTAGACTTAAATATGTGCTTTGTGAAATAAGCAAATTCTAGGATACTTTATTAGTCTTCCATAAAATTTCTAGATTTGCATATACCCGCAGACTATTTTCGAATTTCCATAATTTTTTCCATAATGATCGAATAGGAAAAGATTTTTTCTTTCTTTTTGATTATTTTAAATATTATTTCTCCAATTTCTATTCGGATTTATGCAAAATAAACGTAACTTATTTTATTGACGTTCTATTAAAAATTGATTTATTGTTTTCGCATTGATTTTTTAATCTAAGGAACATGGAAATAAAATTCGTGTAGCGTAGCGCACCGTCGATTTATATTTTCTGAAAGTAGAAAAGATTATATTGTACTCGGTAAAATTTCCCTATGAGAGCAAGTATTTGATGTCTGTTATATAAAACCTATTACAGAAATATTTCCCCAACCCACATTTCTTCCAGGTTAAAGAGAACGTAGCACAGCCTAATTCTTTAAATATATAAGGAAAAAAATTCAATCTTCAATCTCTGATTTATATAAATATTATAATTATACATAAACATGAAAATATAAAATGTAAATAAAAATTTTTATTTCTAATGAATAAAATAATAGAATTTATGCATATATTCAAAAATCATTCGTTTTTGATAGTCCTAAGTAATTCCTATTCATAAATAAAGTTTCGAATCGGCTTATCAAAGGTCCAGATATAGGCCTAATTTAAATTAAATATCACTTCTCGTTTAAAATTATCTGCGATTAAGATTGTAAAATTATGCATTTTGAATAATCAAAACAAGTTTTCGTGTTTTAAATATCATATTTCGTCTAAATGTTTATTTTTATTCTATTTGTCAAACAATCATTTCCTTCGATACCGCATTCAACCGAATTTTTAAAGACATTATAACATTAAATATGGTAAAATGAAATATTTCAGCAGTTTTTCTATTATATAAACAGTTTTTAATACTAAGTTAATTAACAATTAAATATTTAGCAATTAGTCACTTATACTAAGCGGCTTTACAATTAGATTATACTAAATCAATTTGAATTTTAATTGTATCAGAATTATCATTACTTAGGTTATGAAATAATAAGTTTAAATTTAAAAAACATGGAAGATTAATTTATATTAATCCCAAACTGTTGTAATAATTTAACAAGAAAATACACCAGTTAGATCAGATTCAATTTTCCTGTCTTAAAGATAATGTTTAAGAAAAATTTTAAGATATTAATATGTTTTTAAATTAAGGAAACTTAAATAAGAACGAATATCCGGTATCTATCTACTGTTCACTGTCTTTAGAATTGTTAATTAAGCCACTCAGCTTAATTAATTTATGTATTAGGGTCAACAGACTCGTTAGGCATAAATTACAGGTAATTTAATACGGTATTTAATTTTTCATAATTTTTATCTAGTCATAGACTTATTGTATTCTCTCTTGTTTATGCAGATGACAGCTTTATGCCATATAAATTAAGAAATATTGAACTGACTAATTAAATATTATTTAGGTAATCATTTTAAGCTAACAGAAATAAAGCCAATTCAAGAAAAAAAGAAGACGTTCAGTTGTGTTTTATATATAATCGAATTATCAGAATTCTATTTAATGTAAGATAAAAACAGTATTTTTCGTGATCAAGACCATCATCGAATATTCCAGCGTATCGGTTTCGATAGTGCTGATACATAAAAAGCTAATAAAATACCAATAAAAGAACTCGACTAAGTATAGAAACGGATCAGAACGGAAATAGATTGGAGATGCGATGGACAAAATGCAGAAACAGATAGCGTGTTGAAATGCTGAGGAGCGAATTGCTTTCGATATTCACCTCATTTTCACATCAACACGAAACCTAAAAATTTTATAATGACATTCAACCTTAGAGATATTCCGTTTGTATGTTACATTATTTAACTTTAAAGTGTCATTTAATATTTATAAAAGAAATTCGAAGATTAAATATAATGTAAGAATAATTAAATATACGTTATAAATACATATAAAATGTTTTAAAAGGTTATATATTTCTTTGATTTATATTATTATTATTATTTTAAAATTTTGTTATGGGTTCCTACAGGCCTATTTTATGAGAGGAAAGCCAGACAACGATGTTCTATTAGTTTTTCTTATTTAAATAATGCAAAAAAAAATCTGATTCAATTGTTAAACTCCTTAAAGACTTGAATAAGTAGATATTTTTTTACAAAGAAGTAAAGCACTGTCCAGGAAAGCACATGGAACTATCTATCTATTCAAAAAGAGAAATTTATTATCCCTTCAACAAAAACCGAAACTGACAAGACCGAGAGTAATATTAGACATATAGGTCTACAATATATTGCTATATTTATTTCTCTGTTGTCCGTCAGGTAAGCTACCCTTGGGAAGATTCCAGGTGCTGTATCCTCTCAATCCTCGCCACTAATGACGGGTCAGTCAGACCAAATGACTGGTTTGGCCCCAAGCGGAGATTTTCCTTTCACCTAGGTTAAGTGGGAAAATGTCCTGTTTAGGCTTAGCGTGCTTGGGTTATTTATTATCTCTTCACATCAGCATGACGTCACTGATGTATCACGTCGGATGTAGTGTGTGACGATCGGAGCTAGTCTATTCAATTTTAAACTACTAAGTGTTTATATAATAATCTCACAAAATGAGAATTATGAAAAGTCTGTTAAGTTTACGAGTGACGTAACAGTAAAACAATTGTTTTAGTAACTGTTTTACTATATTATTCTATTATGTAATTTATTAAAGTTATAAAAATATCAAAAGTTATCGTGGCCTATAGCTGTTAATAATAAAAGAAAGTTGCTTAAATAAGTCTGTAAACAAAAAGTTTAGAGCTGTGTAGATGAAGTTTATAAAAGTTTAAATAATTTATTCCCTAAAAACAATTCAGTAGGTTCGATGGTTTGAATTAAGTTGATAAAATAATTTTAATGGTTGTAAATTTTTATTAAATACGTAAGCCTAATTCATTGCAAAGTTTAATAAAATTATGATACTCACTAAAATATAGATTCTCATTTTGTAAATGACGGATACTAAAAAAGAAATTAATGACGTAGACAAATCACTTCCACATATCTGGATAATTAATCATTTGCTTCATAACAACTCAAAAATGTATTAGGAACACGTGCGTTGTTGCTGTTATATTCTGTTCAGATTGGATAACTTATATTCTAGGTCAATGGATCGCCATGTACTGTACTGTACGAGACACGTGTGCACGGATAAACAAGTTAGGGGCCAACAGACCGTAACTCACAAAGTAGTTAGACTACATCCTTCCCTCCTTATTAATATGTACCCTTTTTAACCGATTTCCCGAATGGGATTTTGGGCGCCTAAACGGACGTTATGGTTTAACGTGTCACTGCTTATGAAAATTTGGATTTCCGAAGCATCACATCCCGTTTTGTATTATGGACAAAAACATGTTTTCTGATGTTATTTCTACACGAAACGTGCACCGAGTGATCATTAGAGAAAATTATTATCGATAAACAACATTTTAGTCAATTATTTATATACGTATAAGATAAGTTTTTTGGTTATAGATGTAATAAAATGGTTGACCCTATTATCATCATTCATTATGCTCTATTACTTAATAGAGATTGTCTTAAAATTATCTTCGGCACGATTGAAATTAGATTCTTAGTAGGACTGTCCAATGAAAATTATTTATAAATCACATTTACTGGATAGGCCTGGACGATAGAAACATTTTATAATATATTTTGCAACTTTTTCAAATTCACTGACAATGCATACGCAATATTTAAATTATATAATTTATATTAAATAAATTTAATATTTATATAAATTTTATATCAGTTATATTTAATTTTAACAATATTATAAATTACATTAAAGACTACAGAAAATGAATAGTCTGCACTATATAATACAAAAAATTTAATAATTCTCAGCCTATAATATATATCTATAGCCTAATAATAATCTGTAGCCTATATAATTGAGGAGTTTTATGGAAAAACATATGCAAGCGCACTTACGTACTGTATGTACTGTACAGTACTGTACTGTACAGTACATCACGCCTACAGTACAGTACCTTATTCCATAGAACTCCTCAATTTTAACTCTAATCTCCATATGATTTTTAATGCAATGTTTTATGAATACTTATTAAAAATATATATTTTGATATTTTAAAACAATTTTATTCCCATGACAAGAACTACTATACAAATCGTCATTACGTTTTATTCAAATTAGATTTAAAATTCAGTAGCTTTAAACTATTGAGCAGTAAGCTATTTTAACTATTCAATACTTTTAAAATATTCAAATAGATTGCATATTTAAAGAAATTCTAACATATAAAGGAATGAATTTAAGTTTTTATAGGCCCGTACTTTTTAATATTATTTTGAAATTAAGTCAATTTTCGAAATAATTTCATCAATTTAGATATACAGTATAAAGTTGAGTCATTATAAAATTAGTAAATTTAATTAATAAATCTATTTACAGTAGATAAATTTAAATTAAGTTATTTTCACAGTAAATCATTCAATTTTTATATAAATTATTCCGAAAAGTTTTTTATGAAAATAAATAAAATACGCAGAGCGTAATTTAGAGTTGTAAAACATTATATTATATTAAATTGTACTTTGCGATATAATACAATATTTTAATAATAAAATGTTATTGTTTTATATCTTTATAGATATAACACAATAATGTTTTACTAAAATAGATAATAAAGACTATAAATTAGTTTTCGAATATCAATTTATAAATAGATTTTATTATAAAATATTTTAAAATAGTATGCTTAAAAGAAACTCATAACTTATAGAAATAATATTTTAGATTATTTTAAAAATATAAAGAAGCGAAATTTAAAATAAATTAAATTTTAATTTTACTTATTAGTCACATAATTTTTCTTGATTAAACCAGTAAATTAAAGCTATTTTAAAAGATAATTAAATTTTATATAAACTGAAAGTTAAGGGGCGTCATTATAAGTTTTAAACACGACTGAGTTTTCTTCGTCTGCTATAATATGGAAGATTAGTTTTAAAATAAAACTTCTTTAAACGTGTATAAAAATAAATATCTTTAGCTGTTTTAATAACGGTAAAAAGTATAATTTTCATCCATTTTATTTCGGTATTTCTCGGAATATTTCGATGTAAGTAGAGTCAACTCCAAATGAAATCTTACTAGAAATATTTCAGTAATTTATAAAAAGATAAAAAAAATTACTGTACAGCACTTAAAAATTACTTTTTCTTTCCCCTTCTAAAGAAATTGTTCTTTTGTAATGAGGTGAAGTCCAACTGGTGGCTTATTTTAATGTTATTTGCTACTGGCATTGTTAATATTTTAATATGAGAATGTTTAAACACGAGAATGAATTATTTATAGTACAGTCATAGCTGGCATTTTCATAAAAAAGCCATCTTTGTTACAATTTTCTTAAAAACTTATACTTGCAAGAACATTATATGGTATTCTCCTAATGAAGAACTCTAGGGGATATTTAGGCTCTCCCTCCTATTGTATAGATAATTATTAAGACTAGGGGCTTCGTTTACCGTTTATACTTTAGTGCAGATTAGTGCAGTTTAGTTTAATGATCGTTCTGTTTACATTCGAACACTTCGTACAAATTCTTTGTTGAAAAAATGTATTTAAATCTAATTTCTTCTTAAATGACATTATATTAATAACTGCAGAACCATTAATTAAACTATGATAATATGAGCAATTGAACCTAATAAAATGACAGCTGCAGATCCGAACCTTTACTAAGGTCGAAGAAAAAAAAAGAACTGTCCATCACGCAGGAGACAGATGTAATTTGTCCTCAAGGCCCCCAAGGACAGTCAAACACACATATTAACCACCAATGTCCCACCTCCCGCTGCAGGCTCCAACCAACGGATTGTCACTTCGATGAGAGGCCTTCTATCCCTATGGCTGTATGCTAATCAGCTCCAGTAAAATACAGAATTGCATGTCTGAATTATAACAAGTAAATTACCTGATATAGACCGTCCGATCATTTATTTTTGTAATTTGGTCTATAAACTAAATGAAGATTTTTTTTCTATATCTTAAAAAGAAAATAGAGACAAAAGTGATTCGATATTGATCTCTATTTTTCTGATTCCGAGGCAATCATCATTAGTAAATTTATAAATATGACGATTTTATCCTTCTATTAAGCAGAAGTAAGATCATTAAACGTCATTTGGATAAGCAAAATTCCATTAGAAATTAAACAATGCACGAAAGTGTGGTATCAGAAACGTAACCTTAATTTACTGACGAGGCAAATACGACCGTTTATCACGCATCTGCATTTGAAGAATTTAATAATAGGCTATAGCCTATTCGAATAGGAATACTTTAATTTTTTCACATCTTTTTAAATCAATAAATTGAAAGGTGTATCAAGAAAGTTTAATTATAAACAGGATTACGCACTCGCTCTTTACTATATTTTTGATTAAGACATATTAATATAAGTCTACAGTTTGGTTGATGAAGTTTAATTTGAAAAATATCAGATATTTTGATTATAAAACAAATTTTTTTTTCGATAAATTTATTATTGTTTTTTATCTAAAGTACAACACATTCAATAAATAAAAACCGACGATTAAAATTAAAGTAATAAATTAATTTTAATTATATATTGCAGATAATTTAATAAATTTATCAAATTTCTTTTTAGAATTTGTTCTTGAAATCTTATAAATGTATAATTTATTAAGTAGAAAAACCCTAAAACAGATCTTAGAGTGTTTCGAGTCAATAAAAACTTAACAAAAGTTTTTTTAAAAAATGAAAAACTTTCAATAAACATTTAAATAAACTTTTAAAAATATTCAATCACAACAAATTTGTATATCGAAAGAAAATATTTTGTACATAATTAAATAACAAATGTTTCCTGTTTATAAAGTTGAAAAATTGCAATAAGCAACTAAGCTCATCGATCATCTTCAAGAGACAGTTGATTTTTTTATAGAGAACTGATTAATTCCATCATTTGATGCGAAAGAGTAAATTAAAATTCTCTTTTAATTTATCTGTCAGCCTTTTACTGATACAAAGAACCAACAAAAATGTTTTATAAACTTTGAATTGCTTTTTAATATGTGATAATCTATAAGCGCTATCTCATACATCAGTCACACATCAAATTTAGACGTATTGCTTGATATTTTTCGGCGTAGATTGCTTTAAATAGAAAGAAATTACTTTTTATGTCAAAAATTATTTATAAATTGCATTTTTGTGAGATAAAACATAAATTTATAAATTAGATTAAAATATAAAATTTCCTAACAAAATAATTTACTTTTATCTTTTTTTTCTATATGAATATAAATGAATACCATAGAATTATTTATTATTAAAAAATATTTGTATTAATATGAAATAAAACCGTAAAGTAAAAATTAAAAATATATTTAAAAATTGGTTTCGACAAAACTCTAAAAGAAAATTTAATTTTTTGTTTTTTTTCTGTTGTATTATCAATTTTTATGGCAATTAACACAAATTAATTAAAACAAGATTAAGTTAATAAGATATATTCGTAATAACCTATCAGTCTAAACAAAATATAGTGTAGGCCTAAACTTAAAATACAGAAGAATTTATAAGTCTATAGGATTTATAAATTCTTATAGAGTTATAGGAGGATTTATAATCTATACTTTCTTTAGGCCTCATTCAAATATATTTCAATTTGATATTTAGTGTAATTTATTTTACACAGTAGGCTATATTTAACGTGTATAGTGTATATCCTCCATAACAAGTTTTTATAAGGCTAGATATACAATCTACGTTTTAGACCTTACATAAAAATATATGTAAAAAGTATTTTTATAATTCACGATTTTGGTGGGTAAACAACATTTTTTAAGTCTAAAATTAATAAATTTGAACATAAGCACAGACAGGTGAAAATTTAGACGTAAATAATTTTCCGAACGAAAGTTTTTTAATTTATAATGAGCGGTTTTATGGTATGTATAACACATATCACGATTTATTAAATAAATATATTAGTAAAAAAGTTTGTATGGGTTAAAAATAATTAAGCAATTACTATCCAGTTTAAAAGCAGTGGTAAAAAACCAAGATGTTTTTACAAAAATTTAAATTAACTCTATTCATCAAAATAATTCTATTAATTCATTCAAAACATGATTATTCTTTTTTAAACGAGTAAGTAAAAAATTCAATTTTCTTCCGCAGAGTCAAAGTCTAAGTTCGAAAGGAAAGTTAAAAAAATTGCAGAAACGTGGGACAGAATAAAAGGTCTGCCAACATTGTTTAGGGAAATTGATAGTCTTAGTCCTATATAGAATGACGGGTATTTTGTCAACTGATTAGGCTTTAGATCGAGCTAGAGAGAGAGAGATGGTCATAAAATATTAGATCTTTATTCCATTAACTCGACGTCAAGCGGTTTAATAGAGTCTTCTTAGAGGACGGTACGGTTCGCCGTCATCCAATCATTCACTGCCTTGATAAATGGTAGTATGGAGGGCCCTGCGCTGCAATGGGAACAAAGCAACTGCTCCATCGTATTCAACTGATTTATGTTTAACCTAATTCCTTTTCTATTGTTGATTGTTTTCTCGAGGTTGAGAGAAGAAAACCGTCGCTGTTTAAACTGCCGCAGTGGCGATCTGCTAATTAAAACTATGTCCGCACACTTGGGGGTGCCAAGTCGACAGCTACTCCTCGGACAGGTGAAAATATTCCCTCGCCTTTCCTCTTTCCAACATCTTTTCTTGCATTTATTTCTATTTTAAACAGCTTCCAACAACTATTTGCAAATAGAATTTTCAAAACGAAACGGAACAATTGTTTCTGCTCAATTTTTCTCTGCCGTATTCTGTCCCATAGACTTACTTTTAATTGCTTTAAACCGGAGACTTAGACATTAGAAACTGTGTTTTCATATAATTTCGAAAATAATAAACTTTTGAACAATATTTCTTTATTTTTTCTATTAGGAATTGTTAGGTTTACTTTATTAGAAAAAAAATGAATATAGGCCTATGTGTATAAATAAAATAACCGTTAATTCATTAAACACCCGAAATTTTCTAAATCCTAAAGCAATATAAAAATTTACTCATTTTTTATTGTTTTAGTTAATAAAATTTAAAATAAAAGTCCCGAGAATATTAAATATCGTTATCATATTCCAAATTTTTCGTAGGTAAAATCAGTATTTTTTCAACAAAATAAAAAAATAAATAAATAAATACTGTACAGTACATTAACATTAAAAATTAACAAGTAAAACTTTGAAATTCTAAAATTTTCGATGAATTTTTAACCCGTTCCTAACTTTAAATAATAGTTAATTTACAGTTTAATCTTAATTTCCAAAAAGTAAATAAGGCCTTTAAGTCTGAAGCTTGTGAACATTAACTTTTAATTAGAGATTTTTTTTAATAAAATATAAAATACGAAAGTCAGTAGTTATTAAAAGAAATTAATGAAAAATCTGAAAAAACATAAATGATACAAATCAATGTGCTATGCTATATTCGATAATTATTGCATTTGTTTTTTTTCTGTTCTTATTAATAATTTCTGCAAAACTATTTACATTCAAAGTTATTTAACAGGTAAAAACTTTCACTCTATTAATTAAGGAGAATTCAAAACTACAAAAATCGTTTATAGAGTAATTATAACGGAAATAAATTTTTGAAACACGCTTAATTGAATCAAATTAAAATCAATGCCTTTAATAATTTTCTACAGAATGACTTCCGTGGCTAATTTCAGTGTTTGTGACTTCCAAAGCGCCATTCAATCAAAAGTGTTTTCAAGAAACAAAAATCTTATAATTCATTAATTGTTGAAGTAAACGCAGAATTTCCTGTAGTAAAAATCTTTAATGTTGCATCATTAAATCCCTAACGAAAATGTGAAGACATTTACCAGAATACTTAATTACTAAAGAAAATTAAAATATCTATCATTTTCGTATCGTTCGTTAAATTACATACATAAACGAGTTGAATACTTAAAAATAATTACCACTTAAGAAAATGGCTGTCAGGAAGGAAAAGAATTTTCTTCGGCTTAATATCGATAACCGCAAAAGGAAGCAGTAAAAGTTTGATAAACAGGATGTGATGTTTCTGAGTACTTAGTCTGAGTGAATTTTTTATCTACTTATATTTAATATCATGCGTCTTTTGTGGGTTTTACTTCTACTTCATCTCTGTCTGCATTCAAGTAAGTTCCAGTTAATATAATATTCATAAAATCTATGCGATTAATACACGAAGAACATCATGAGTTTACCAAACTTTATCAGTTTTAATGGCGTAGATTTTATATTAATACTGTACTTAGAATAAAACTGTCACAGACACTTAATACTCATTCCTTTACTTTTACAGTTTAATTTCTAAAAGGTAATTGTTATTAAAACTGTATTTCTTAATAGTAACAGCTTGCGGGGACGAGTGGATATGGATAAATTCACTTAAAAAATGCTACTTTATTAGTGTAATGTCCACCGACTGGGACGATGCAAAAAGTAATTGTCAGAGAAAGAATTCAAGGCTTGTTAGTTTAGACGAAAATATTACAAAATTTATGAAGATTTTAATAGGAAATAGTAAGATATATAAAGAAATTTACAAAATTCACATTTCTGTTAAGTATAACTATAATATTTTTAATGTTTAATCAGATAAAAGTTCGAATTATTGGATAGGAAATGTCAATAATACAGTTCCTGTAAAGCTGTCAAACGGGAAAACATGTTACGCAATTAATAGTAGAGTAAGTAATTAAATAATTAATAAAATTAATTTATGCAGAAATGAAAAATAATTTTATTTTGATAATAGGGAGTGGAAATCCGTGCATGCGACGAAGAAAACGGATATATTTGTCAGCGGGACGGATCTAAAATGATATATAAGTTCTACGATGCGTGTATCCAAGTAAGAATCGTTTATTAAGATTAAGAAAATATAAAATAAAAATTCTTTTAAACAACGAAATGTCATGTTCATTAGAAGGAGAACCTTACCTGTTATTGGATCACACGCACAATGAAGCAGTTCATAGAAGCCAATAACCATTGCTCCGACGAAGATGGACATCTGGTTCACGTCTATGACAGGTTATATACCTTTTAATAAAATTTAATTGTTCAAAATTTCCTGACTTTATCCATTAAAATAATTGCACTTAGAATAACTAATTAAAAAACAAATTTCAATTTAAAACGTTCTTTAGCTAATTACGTATTAACGTTAAGTAGTTATTTAAGCTCTATTAACCTTTTAATTTTAGAAAAGAAGAATACTTTATTTATTCTTTGATTTCTCTTAATTATGAAAATAACGGAGGAAAGTATTGGCTTGATTGGAATAAAGAAGGAAAATGGATAAATAATACTTTTAAGTTAAGTAAGGACTCTTTCACATTATCGGGTATGTTTTGTAATTAAATCAATTTTAATAATAGCTTGCATTCTATCGATTTAAATTAATTAATTTTTTCTTTTGCTTTTTAACAGAAGAAACTTGTTCCGCTATATTATTTAATAAGTCAAATTTTCTGAAAATTTCGGTTAAATCTAACAGTTTTGCCTACGCCATTTGTCAAAAAACTATTAAAACTTATTTAATTCAATCATCGGATTGTATTTCGTGTCCGGTTTCATGGTTTTCTTATGGATCTACGGACAAATGCTATTGGGTATAATTAATTATTTTTCATAATTTCTGTTCAAATACTCAAAAATATAATCATTTCTCTATTATGATTTTTAAATTTTCTGTTAGAAGTATTCATCCGGTTATTAAAATATAAAATATACTATATATTATATTTTAATAATTTAATTTTTAATATTCTTAAAATAGATATCCAATAATCAGACTCGAAATTGGCTCGAAGCTCGAAGCTATTGTCAAAATTTTGGAGGAGATTTAATTACTTATACAAGTAAAGAAGAAGAAAATTTTATATTAAGGTAAATTGTTTTATTACTTAAATTTCTAAAAATTATATTTTTTTGATTAAGTTTTCATTGAATATTTTAAATACAGTATTATGTCTGAAACGTTGCAAGATTATTGGATAGGTCTCAACTATTCATTTTCACGTAAGTAAATGAATAGATATATGCTATAAAATAAAAAATAAAAATTACTTTAATAAATTCGATTATTAAGCTTTATTTTATGTAAATTTTATCAAAAACTTTCATATTAAAGTTTAGAATATATCAAAATTGGAAAAGTTTATTATTGAATTAACATAATTTCCTTCCTTTGAAAAATATCAATAACTCATAAACAAAAAAAATCTTTAAAATAAGTTTGATTCATGATAAGTGTTAATTCTTTTGCACATTCTAAATAAAATTGCAAATTATGAATTTCTAATGTAGTTAATTATATTTTGAAATAGACTTATGCATTAAAATATGGACATTTTTACGTAATTTTGCTTACTTTGAAGTGTTTGTTTACACGAATTTTAATTGTCATTAGTTAACAGGTTATAAATGGACTGAAAAATTGGGCGATGCTACGATTTGGATGAGAAGAAACTTCAAAGAATTAAATGGAACGGAAGGATCAAATAAAAGTTTATGCGTTTTTTATAGTCAGAAAGCTAAAGAATGGTTGCATGAAGACTGCGAATTGTCAAAGGGATTTATATGTAAAGGTGGAAAAAGTAAGCCATTATTCATTAGTTTTTCATTATAAGAGGCACGCAAATGTATTAAATATGTATATTCGACCAACCATTACATTTCTTTATCAGAAATATGCGACAAGGAGTGGAAACTGTTCAACGGAAATTGTTACAAAATAGAGTCATCGCTAGCTTTTACTTGGCATCGCGCACTGATGTATTGCAAAGACAACAATGGAAGTCTTTCGTCCATCCATTCCACTGAAGAATTGCAATTTCTTTCCAGAATGGTAACTTAAATATATATTCTCCTTCATCACTTTCGTATCTTAAATATTTCAAATTTAACAGAGTCAAAATTTTAAAAAAATATATTACAGTCTTCTTCGATTTATAAAGTGAATTTGACAATAAAAGCAATTTTTATATTTTCGGTATTTAAGTTACAAATTATTATTACAGATAAGAGAAACTAATTCCAATGAATTATTTTGGATTGGACTTTATCAAAATGGAAGATACTTACAATGGTCGGATTCTTCACCCATACAATTTCTTTTAGATGGTCTTCCAGAAGGTGAAGATGAGAGATGTGCCAGTTTAAATTTTACTGGTAGGCAGTTTCCATAGTTATATATAGACCTATATATATCTTAATAAAGTTCCAGAGGCTGAGCTTTTTAAACATTTTATAAAGGCAAATGGTTCAGTCATGACTGCAATATAAAAAAACGATTTATTTGTAAAAAATCTGTCAATTTTGATGCCATGTTGTCTACTACGACGGAGACGTTATTACAAGAGGAAGAATGTCCAGAAGTTTGGTTACATTTTGGTAAATTATTTTTAAATCTATACAAATTATTATTAATAAAATTTAATGCTTTCGTTCTTTTATAAGATTTTTTCTTTATTTAAATATTTTAACTTAAATAGCTCGGTGCCATACTATTTAAACACAGGTGTTATACTTGTTACTTTGAAACAAAATATCGGGGACATGCATCAATGGAGCATTAAATTATTAATAAAATTCATGCAGATTATTTTTCTATTATAGTTATTTCTAACGTTTTCAATTTGTTAACTAATTGATAAAGGAAATAAATGCTACCTGTACGTAAAAGGCAAGAACAAAAGTCTTAGTTGGATGGAAGCTAATCGACAATGTTCTTCGTTAGAAAGTCATTTAACAACTATACAAAATTCAAACGAACAAGGTTGTAATTTATTGTATATATTTATCATATTTTTAAAAGTTATATTTTTTATTTAATAAATATATTTTTCACTACTAGAATTCTTAACATTTCTGTTAGTCTACTTTGAAAAGAATGCTTGGATAGGATTCAATTCTCTAAAGAATGATCAAACATTCACATGGACAGATAACTCGAGTATCGACTATACAAACTGGAATAAAGACAAACTTAGTGATCTAGAAACCGTAATTAATAAAAAAAAATCATGATATATATTATATAGGCTCAGTATATAATTGTTACTTTAAAATTTTATAAGCTTTTTATTTTATTACAATATATTTTAAAGAAACGCTGCGTAGAAATCCTCGCTCCGAATTCAAAAGATGAATTTATTGCTGGAAAATGGAACCCCGCTTCTTGCAATTCGCATCGAAGTTACTTTTGCGAGAAAAAAATAAGTAAATTTAAATTAATTTAAATAATTTTAGAAAAATGAATAATCTCTGTTTATAAATTTATATTTATTCTTTAAGGCCTACTGTATTAGTTATTATTTTTTAAATTTTAAGACAGTTTTATTCGTATATTAATCGTTAAATAATATACGAAAAGAGAAAAAAAATAAGTAAATTTAAATTAATAAAGTTTTAATTATAAAATATAAGGTAGAAAGACTATTTTTTACAATTCCCAATATTGTTATTTAAATATAACTGATTTTATTAGGTTCGATTCAGATGACATCATTAACGACGTTGCAAAGTTTAGAAACATGTAACAAGCCTCGCGATTGGATTAAATTTAAAAATAGATGCTACAAGATGATAAATTCGAGTAATTCGTGGCTCAAAGCGGATTTTCAGTGCAGAAAATATAATGCTCACTTAGTCACGATTTCAAATAGTTCTTTTAACGTTTTCATTCAGTTTACAAAAAAAATCTTTAAAATAAGTTTGATTCATGATAAGTGTTAATTCTTTTGCACATTCTAAATAAAATTGCAAATTATGAATTTCTAATGTAGTTAATTATATTTTGAAATAGACTTATGCATTAAAATATGGACATTTTTACGTAATTTTGCTTACTTTGAAGTGTTTGTTTACACGAATTTTAATTGTCATTAGTTAACAGGTTATAAATGGACTGAAAAATTGGGCGATGCTACGATTTGGATGAGAAGAAACTTCAAAGAATTAAATGGAACGGAAGGATCAAATAAAAGTTTATGCGTTTTTTATAGTCAGAAAGCTAAAGAATGGTTGCATGAAGACTGCGAATTGTCAAAGGGATTTATATGTAAAGGTGGAAAAAGTAAGCCATTATTCATTAGTTTTTCATTATAAGAGGCACGCAAATGTATTAAATATGTATATTCGACCAACCATTACATTTCTTTATCAGAAATATGCGACAAGGAGTGGAAACTGTTCAACGGAAATTGTTACAAAATAGAGTCATCGCTAGCTTTTACTTGGCATCGCGCACTGATGTATTGCAAAGACAACAATGGAAGTCTTTCGTCCATCCATTCCACTGAAGAATTGCAATTTCTTTCCAGAATGGTAACTTAAATATATATTCTCCTTCATCACTTTCGTATCTTAAATATTTCAAATTTAACAGAGTCAAAATTTAAAAAAAATATATTACAGTCTTCTTCGATTTATAAAGTGAATTTGACAATAAAAGCAATTTTTATATTTTCGGTATTTAAGTTACAAATTATTATTACAGATAAGAGAAACTAATTCCAATGAATTATTTTGGATTGGACTTTATCAAAATGGAAGATACTTACAATGGTCGGATTCTTCACCCATACAATTTCTTTTAGATGGTCTTCCAGAAGGTGAAGATGAGAGATGTGCCAGTTTAAATTTTACTGGTAGGCAGTTTCCATAGTTATATATAGACCTATATATATCTTAATAAAGTTCCAGAGGCTGAGCTTTTTAAACATTTTATAAAGGCAAATGGTTCAGTCATGACTGCAATATAAAAAAACGATTTATTTGTAAAAAATCTGTCAATTTTGATGCCATGTTGTCTACTACGACGGAGACGTTATTACAAGAGGAAGAATGTCCAGAAGTTTGGTTACATTTTGGTAAATTATTTTTAAATCTATACAAATTATTATTAATAAAATTTAATGCTTTCGTTCTTTTCTAAGATTTTTTGTTTATTTAAATATTTTAACTTAAATAGCTCGGTGCCATACTATTTACACACAGGTGTTATACTTGTTACTTTGAAACAAAATATCGGGGACATGCATCAATGGAGCATTAAATTATTAATAAAATTCATGCAGATTATTTTTCTATTATAGTTATTTCTAACGTTTTCAATTTGTTAACTAATTGAAAAAGGAAATAAATGCTACCTGTACGTAAAAGGCAAGAACAAAAGTCTTAGTTGGATGGAAGCTAATCGACAATGTTCTTCGTTAGAAAGTCATTTAACAACTATACAAAATTCAAACGAACAAGGTTGTAATTTATTGTATATATTTATCATATTTTTAAAAGTTATATTTTTTATTTAATAAATATATTTTTCACTACTAGAATTCTTAACATTTCTGTTAGTCTACTTTGAAAAGAATGCTTGGATAGGATTCAATTCTCTAAAGNATAATTAATTTAAATGCAATTAATTAGTCCTACTTATTTTCCATGCTCGTCGCGGGGTTCAGCCAGACCCATAATGGGGCCTAGCTAAGTTATTAAAATAATTATATAATTCTTACGTAACTGTAATTATCTATCTTAAATTTTTATACATATATAAAATCACAAGTTAATTACGTAAAATATTTACCAATAAGCATATTCATTTGACTATTATTGACTACATCACTATTATAAACTTTTTATTATTTTATTTTTACATTTAAAATATGCAATTTTATAGATTTAAAAAAGGTGATTTTTCTCTAAAATAATATGAATATTAATCGATTATTTTATATTTATTAAGGTAACTAATTTAAAAACAAACTATAAAATTAAGGTTTTAATAATATTAAAAAGAAGAGCGATCATCCGATAGTTGCTCGGTATTAAAACAATTTTTGAAATATTTAGGCCTATATCATATTTTTTTGTTTTATAAAATTAGAAGAATTGAATGTCTAATATAAGTTAAAAACTCAGTTAATTTAATTCCAAATTAATGATTACACTCTTTTCACTTCTAACAATTTATAATTTAGAATTGTGTTTGTTTATCAGTTAAAATAAGTTTAAAAATTCAATAAATTTGATAAATTCTAAATTATTTTTCTTATTCTAAACACGAGTTTTTACTTATTTTTAAAGTAAGTAAAAACTCGTGTTTAGAGTATTAAAGTATTTTTTAAATTAAAATTTATTTTATTTCAGTTCATAGAATATCATGAATAGTGAATATCAATTCAAAATTCTCTTCAATTTCTAGTCTTAAATTTTATCCCCGTTTTTCCTCGAAGGATAAGTTAGAATATTTTTTTAGTGGGATTATATCTTTAAATATTGTATACTTTTAAAAGATGCAAGGCACACTTATTGTTATTATTATTATCTCAAAAATCTGATCTAGTAAAGTTTTAAAAAAGGAACCACCCCATAAATTTAATATTGACGATGTAATATTTAATTATTTTCCTTTAAATGAATTTTTGATTCGGCATTTTAAAATTTGGTAAAATTTCAATGAAATTCTCTATATTTGAAAATGCTAGAAACTTTCAGAGAATTAAATGTAATTATCATCTTGAAGGAAAATTTATTATCTTCGTGTAATTATTAATTAATTTTTATTTTAATTAAATTTAAATTAGGTTATGCTATAAAAATAGAAAGACATAATAGAAAATAAGAAGAAATTTTCCTCGACAAAATTTAAATTATATAAGCTGTTTCGCTTATGAATATAAGATGTTTGCATCTTAAGTTTACGTTAATAATTACGTTATTTAAAAATAACTTGTAAAATACAACGTTTCTCAGCTCAAATACTTTTTTGAGAATTATTATTAAACAATATCCATTATTAATAATTTTATATTTAGAAGAAAATTTGGAATTTATAAATACAAAACCACGAAATTTATAAAATATACTTATTAAAATAGAGAACCTATCCTTCAGACAGTTATTATCTTGTAGATTAAGTTCTATCAAATTAAATTTGATTTTAAAACATCAATATTATTTATTATGCATATTATATATGAATAAACTTACCGTATATTTGAAATTAATTAATTGATTATAACGTTATAATAATTTTTAAAAACCCGATTAGTTCAATCGTTCAATTTTGATTCGATCAGATGTTCGTGCTGTTTTTTAATATAGCCTGTAGATATATCAAAATATAAGATTATGTTCTTTGATTGTTTGGTTTGTAAGTGGAATAAATAACTTCAATATACTTGTCTATCACGAAGATTATGTTGTGTCACGTAACTTATGATACAAAACAATATGATAATGATTTACAAGTTATATTTTTATGTAAAACTAGAAAACTTGTAAAGATAAGGAAATGACTGTATCAACTTTCTGTGACGAGAGACTTTTTTTTTCTGTTTTAAATGAGGAATGCCTGAGTTGAAATGTACTGTTCTGTACTGTACTTTGATTCGGTTATTAGTTTGATAGATATAAAATTCGAAGGTTTTTTCCAAGTAAGTTTCTCACAAATTCTGAATTTATAAAACATCAAAACAATTAGCTTTCAGTTAATATATCGAAGGCGAAGATTTAGTAAAATAACTGAAACATTTTTTAGTTATAACTTTTGTAGCTTAACATATATTAACAAAATTCAAATAAATATAACTNAATATTATTTATTATGCATATTATATATGAATAAACTTACCGTATATTTGAAATTAATTAATTGATTATAACGTTATAATAATTTTTAAAAACCCGATTAGTTCAATCGTTCAAATTTGATTCGATCAGATGTTCGTGCTGTTTTTTAATATAGCCTGTAGATATATCAAAATATAAGATTATGTTCTTTGATTGTTTGGTTTGTAAGTGGAATAAATAACTTCAATATACTTGTCTATCACGAAGATTATGTTGTGTCACGTAACTTATGATACAAAACAATATGATAATGATTTACAAGTTATATTTTTATGTAAAACTAGAAAACTTGTAAAGATAAGGAAATGACTGTATCAACTTTCTGTGACGAGAGACTTTTTTTTTCTGTTTTAAATGAGGAATGCCTGAGTTGAAATGTACTGTTCTGTACTGTACTTTGATTCGGTTATTAGTTTGATAGATATAAAATTCGAAGGTTTTTTCCAAGTAAGTTTCTCACAAATTCTGAATTTATAAAACATCAAAACAATTAGCTTTCAGTTAATATATCGAAGGCGAAGATTTAGTAAAATAACTGAAACATTTTTTAGTTATAACTTTTGTAGCTTAACATATATTAACAAAATTCAAATAAATATAACTTACATGGTGTATAATTTGATATCCTGTAGGAATTCAGAAATATATTGAAGAAGCCTAAACGAAATAACCAGCACACAATAATTTTTGCCATTCAATTCATACTTATTATCATTTTCTCATAAGTTTATGTTACGTTTAACTTATTCTATTATCATTATTATTTCTAATTAGTTTTTAATTATGAACGTTTTTTAAAAATTTCTACAAACAAAAAATTTTCTAATTATCCCAAATTTAAATAAATGAATTAGTTTAAAATTTTGTTTTAATGGGAAACAATTTTTTAAAGTCATCTGAGTTTATTAATTACGTTTGTTCTTTTGAGAACCTATAGATTGTAAATTAATTTTGAGTAAGAGTAATTAATGCATAATTTTATATATTTTAGGAAAGAAACATTTTAAAACAACCTAATTTTTTACATTTTATTAATAATTTCAAAAATCAAGCTTATTTTTCATTAATCTGTTGTTTTGTTAACTCAAATACGGTATAACCTATGAGGAATGGTCTACGAGGTTTATCCAGAATACCTTAAACTCTTCCTTAACACCGGATGAATGTTGGTATTACTGGATTTTAATAAAACATATTATCTAAAGGAAGTCAGTGACTTTCTAGACACATTTTAATTAAAAATAATAAAATTTAGGAAGAATGTTTCATTAACAGAAGTAATTGGCAATATTTGATAAATTTTGGTAAAAAAAATAATTGATAAATTTTTGATTCTTTTGCGCAAAACAAAACAAAATTTTGGCTTTTCGACTTTTCAAAATATCAAATCAAATTTTGAATATTTTGCGCAAATTTTTCAAATATAATTAACTGTAATTTATTCAAATTAAAACAAGTAATATGTTACAAGTAAGGCTAAATAGGAAATTTAGACACTAGATGTCATAGCTTTATAACTAGCTAAATTACAGATAGTTATAAAAAAAATAATTATCCAGGCACTAAAAATTTGACTTTTATAAATATTTATAACTATTTATGTGATTCTTAGGCTTAAAGTACTAGGTATGGTTATAAAATTAGTCTTATTTAATCTCGTGGACTAAAGCGGCGAGAAACGTCAAAATTATGTAAGTAAAAAGCATATGTTATTTAGATTATTTATATCAGAAACGAAACTTTCTCAAATGGCTCTATAAAAGCGTTTATTTGAATTCGGACATACAATTTTTTGAATTGCAGAAATTTCTTAATATCAGATCTTTACGTATTATTTATTCAATGAACGAAAAACATAAGAGCCTGCCAATATTAATAGGCTTTTTTATTTCGATATGAATTCTGAGTTAAAAATATTAACTAAGCATAAGTCTAATATTTTAGAAACTTTTGTTTATTTATTTATAAATTTAATTTTAAAATATTTTGAAAATATCAAAACAAACTAACCATTATAAAAACATAAATCCCGAGATCTTTCAACTATTTTATACTTTTAATTATAATTATAATTTTTTTGTAATGTATTCAAAGATTCGTTTTGTTTAAGAGTGTAAAACGTTTATATCTATAATTATTTTATTAATAAAAGTTTTTATTTTACTAGCTCAATCTATAGTAAAACTTAAATAATTTTTCTTAAAATGAAATTTTCCTGTTATATTGTTATATAGATTTATCAATACAACGTTAAGTCAATTAGAACTTATTACTGATAACGAGAAAATATATGACAGATAATAAAAACGAAGCTTATCATTTGCGCTATTGTTTTAGGCCTAGTAAAAAGAGTGCACCAAGAATTTTCTGTTGGAATGTCAAAAATTTTGACTGTTTAAACATTATATTAAATGTCTGTCGGTTACATCTGTTTAGATTTGACGATTTTTCTCTTAAAACTCGACCGTTTTAATGTCAATAGTCCCGGGTGTCTTTTTTTAAAATAATATTTTTTAAAAATTTGAAATATAAAAAGGCTATTATACACGAATAGAAATAGTTCGTTTTATTTAATTGCATTGTATTAATTTATTACTTAATTAACATTTTCAAAATAGTAAATAGTTTTTCTTAAATTTAGAAACGATTTCGATATAAATGGATATCGGGATGGCCGGTTTTATTTACTAATTGGGGTAAAGATCAACCCGGAAAAGAAGGATTATGCTCGATAATGCTCCCATCTGGTCAATGGATGACTAAATCTTGTCTGGAAAATTTCCCTTTTGTATGCGAAACAACGCCAGGTAAATCTAATCAATCATAGTTTATTTTTCACTCGAATTAATTATAAAATACTGAAATTTATTAGTAAAATTATGCATTAAAATATTGCAGATTTATTACCGAGTGATCCTTCCGATAGACTCGGATTATGCTCTTCCAAATCTGATGGATGGATGGATCTTGGGAAAAAATGTTATTATTTCGAAGGAAAAGCTTTAGTATCTTTATCGGAAGCTAAGCTAGAATGTTTGCGCAAAGGTAGAAAATAAATACAATTAAAAACAATTTTTTAATAGATTGAAGCGTTTAACAATAATTTTTAATTTGTAGATAGCGAGTTGATAAGTTTACATTCTGTAGAAGATATTAATATCGTATCAAAATACATTAAATATACTTCTACTTCGTATTGGATAGGATTAGTTCGTAAACAAGATGGTAATTTATTATTACTTCTTCTTCTTTAAATATATAATAAATCGCATTATTAAAATGTAATCATTTCCGAAGGAAGCTTTTCCTGGACAGATTACAGTCCTGTAAATTTTGTCTATTGGGATGATAATCAACCTGCTGATAATTATAGAGATAATTGTGTGGAAATGCATAGAAAACGCAAAACGTGGAGTATGGTAGATTGCAAATTGAAAAGAGGATATATATGCACAAAGAAAAAAAATGGTAAGATTTTCTATTTCAGTTTTATTTTATCGACGAAATTGATAATGTGTATTTATTTCAGAAACAATCAGAGAAACGAAACAAATGAGATTGTACACGAAAAACAAGAAAATCAACAGTAAGAATTTGAATTATTAAATAATAAACACTTAAAAATAAGACAAATAACCTTAATTTTTTTACAGACAAAAGTTTTCACCCCGGTATTATAGTGGTGATTACTGTGGTTTGTATATCTGTGATGATCTGCATGATTTATCTGATCATTATTTGTATTAAAAAAACCCGAAAAAAAGAGACTCCGATAATAACAGATAGTAATGAAGAAACTATGACCTATTCCAATGTTGCATTCGTAGATGAATATTCCGAAGATTCTTCCGACGTCAATAGGAATCAATTTGGAATAATATAAGCCTACGTTTATTGTGATAGTCGCTATAAATTCTATTGTAATTTTTATAAGTAAATAATGAAAATAAATATATTTAATAATATAAACTGATTTAATCTTTGTGTTTGATAATTACAAATACAGTATTAATATTTAAAATTAATGTTCAGAACAAAAGTTTTAGTAATTTATTCGCCATAATCCTATTTAAGCTTAAAGAGAAATGTAATAATTCTCAAATAAGATAAGATAACGACTATTTTATCTAGTTTTATGGTCGTATACATCCTTATTTTTAATAAAATTAGTTGATTTTCAACGCCGTGACTAGAAGAACAATACTGTGTTGAGATGAAAATACTGCTTTATGTTACGTTCTTATTGATTTTAATTCGCAGTTGTCGAGTTTGTTTTGGTCGTTCAGAAAGTAAGTAGAGTCGGAGCTAGCCGTGTCAAAACATACTAAAATAGTAATCTTATTATAGAAATTATTCATATTTTTAGCAAATGAGAGCTCGTGTTCTTGGCAAAAGAAAGTTGGATTAGTTACAACGCAGCTGCCGAGTGAAAACGGTGAGGAAAAAAGTGATTAATCTATTATATTTATATTATTAAATTATGTTCCTTATAGTACGTTATAGATATGCGGTAAATAATGGAAGATATTCAGTCAGTTACGTATTGGAAAAATTCGCATCATCAATACAGTTAGGTTTCAATTATTGGATAAAACACGGGAATGTAAGTGTAGTTATTGAAAGTGACGAGTATCTGTTACACAACGTTGAGCAGGAAAAATGGTCTTCGTATGAAGAACAATTCAGCAATTTAACAGCATCTAGTCAGGTAGATATTTCTATTTAATTGTAATGACTGACTTTTAATATTTAATAGTTCTATATTCTAAAAAAAGAGTAAGTAAAGTAATTAAAAATATCTTTTAATAAGCCAGAATAAATGAGATTTATATTAATTATCGCAGTATTATTTTGGAAGTTTTTCTTAACAAACCTGACTCGATTTCTTTCAGTCTAGTCACAAGCATCTCTCCACATGCCTTGATTTATGTCATTCATTTTTTTAATTTTCAAGCAAATTAACTTAATTTTTTACTTCTTTTAGTATATTAAAATAAGTTTATATTATTTAAATAATTCAATTAAAATTTTTAATTCGCATTCTTATTGCAGATTTTAATTATTGCACATTTAGATGATGAAGGTGTGTTCGCTTTGACGGAATTACAAAGTATGTAGGCATTTACTTTCTTATGAGTTTCGGTTTATTAAGACACGAAAACCAACAACTCTAACTCTTCTTCTTACATTCTTTTTTCCAGTAAAAATCAACAGCAACGAAAATATAACCGAATGTAAGTTGATTTAAGTTGATTTATTTAAATTAAAATTTTCTATGGAGCAATGCTTACATTATAGACTAAATTATGTATCATTAAATATATATAAAATAGCATTAATATCACCTCAAAATGTTTTAAAATATTTTTAGTTTTATGTGCGAGCTTCAACGGTTGTAGTCTGTGGAAATATGAAGGCTTCCGGAGGAATATTTATCATCCTTATTTCGTTCTCGGTAATATCTTTCTGGTTGTAAAGAATATTTATGATAGTATTGTTAGGAGAAAAGTGGAAAACATTCAATTATTTTCCTTATCATTTAAGCTCTTTTTATCGCTTAAAACAATATAAAATGTTGTTAAAATATTTAAATTTTTACCGATTAAATTTAGGAAATGATACGAGAGTTGAAGCATTTACAAACACAAGAGGAAGACACGAAGTTCTAAGTTTAAGAAATGAAAGAGAAAAAGAACAAGAATTAAATATTACTTATTATATTAATGGATGTAGCCATAAGAAAGCTGAATTAGTTTTGTTTTGTCAACTAGAAAATGGCAAAATTATTGAAATTTGGAAAGATGAAACTTTCGAACCAGAATGGAAAAATTTACTCATAAATACAGAGTCATATTTAAGGCCTTATCTCGATTATTCAGTAAATAACTAAATATATTATTATTATTATTCTTAATTGCAATTACTGCAATACTTTTATAATTTCGATATATTTCTTTTAGATAATTATTCAAGCTAATACTGACGAAGACACGTTAATTGCTTTATCATCACTTCATTGTAATTACACAGACATATTTTAATTTTTGTTTTTAAATTCTGCATATTCAAATTGTTTTTAAATTAATAAATTCTCAATTTATAGGTAACACAAAAGAATATTTACCATCTATGAGTTACGGTATGAAATTTATTTCTTAATTTAATTCGCTTAAAAAATATACATTAAAAATGATATGTTAGAAATTTTTGTCAAGTTATTAATAAAAAATTATTTCAGCATATAAAATTCAATCTGCTTTGAATTTTTCTAATGCCAATTGGATGCTGGAGACGGACTCAGGATGGCATCATCACGATTCAGATGGTAAACTGATATTTATCCATCTATAAAATATCGAACAGAATAATTTAAAAATGTATATAACCTTTTATACAGAAGGATGGTATCTATACTTATGTAGCGAGGACAAACAAGCTGTGTTTAGAAGTTGGTGGATGGTGCCTAAAAAAGAAAATTTTGTGAGTTCGGATTGTTTCCTTATTCATGATAATTATTACTAATTCAATGTCTGACAAACAACAATTTTTAGGTCCGTATGAAATATAGGAAAAGAGGAAGAGGCGAAACGAAAATAGCAATTTATTTGAAGAAGGAAAATAACCAAAAACGCATATTGAAAAGACTGATTGTAGTTAATTCTGAATGGGAAATTTTGACTATCCCCTTTTCAATTGAAAAAGATTTTTACGTAAGTTGAATGCGCCCTATTTTAATACTAAAGATGATTTGTATCTAGATGAAAAGAATATATTGCGTGTTTCGCTTTGCATATTAAACAAATTAATTAAGTACTTTCATATTTAATAGGATTACTATCTGAAAATTATGAAAGAATATTTAATGATAGAGTATAACAAATTTCTTATTCTAGATACAAATATTAAATAAATTTTATTTAATAATCTTTCGGATGGAATGCATGTAAACATAAATTTTATAAAGTAATTAAAGAGCAGATAAACATTAAAATTGCAGCTAGATTTTAATACTTTTGTTTATCTTGATCCAAGATCTCGATTAAAGGAACTGTGAATGGTGAAGATACTCAACTGCATCTTACTCAATTATCAGGTAATTTAATCGCTTCGATTTTTCTCTTTTAACCATTTTGTTGCAATTATTGAATAAGATTCTTGTAAACCAATAATTGCTGCACACGAGTTAAATAAATTGCTAATGATACTTTAATAATTTAACGGTCAAAAAACTTGCACATTACACAAAATCGTTAATTAACATATTATATAGATTAGAAGAAAACTATTCTAGTTTATAAAATGCGATTTTTACATTTGAATCTTTACTAATTCAATGAAATAATGAAATTTTATGCTAAATTTTGACACGTGATCAATGACAATGTATCGCAATATTTTTTTTTAAATATTCGATACAATTTTCATGCTTTTCATGGTCATTAACTAATATGCAACTAATCTCTCAAGTGTAAGGCTATAACATGATGATTTATAGCATGTTATAAAATATATTCGTCCGAGATAAGAGATAATCATAAAAGTTGAAAATATCTGTCCTATATTTAAAAAAAAACATGTATATATGTTAGTTCTAAATAAACTACCCCCTTAATAAAATACCTACATGATTTAAAGTGGTATATTGTGAAAGTTTACAATTTTATACGTCAGAGAAATAAAAATAAAATTTTCATATACCGAATCTAAATTAAAACGTATTTATCTTTTGAAATTTAAATTGTTAGTAAAAGTTTACGTTTCATTCGTTTAGTAAGTTTCATTATTTTAAATTAAATTACTTCATATAATTAAAAAGTTATAAATTAAAAATGACACAGTCTAATTTAACAGTTCTCTCTTGCTTCAATGCCATGATAAGAAGCCAAATTTTACAAGTAAATTGCGAATCCTTTTTTTACAAATTTCAATGACAATAATGGTAAATATCACTAGAAGGTCTAACATAAATGATATTTATATAATTTATTTCGGCGAATTAAACTGGAATATTTTTCCACGGGTCAACATTTTAATTCTATTTAAAAGAATTCAATGTTTTATTCAATTTTATCACGCTTCTTTATTTATTCTTATATTAAGCCTCGTTTTCTTTTCTCATTTTCTCTTTTATCCACTGATCTTTATTAATGTTTGTATAAGAAAAGTTAGAATCAATAGAAAATAAATATTTCTGTCATTAAATTATATAAACGCCATTGAAATACGTTTAAAAAATGAGAACCCGATTGAGTATTTCGATCCATCATCGACATATGCCTACTTTAAATCCGGAAAGTTTAAAATACACAATTTACAATTATAACAGGGAGAAAAAACAAATTTTAAAGGCGATATTTATTATAAAATGTATTTAACATTACGAATAGACTGTGAACGTTTCAGTCTAACTAACGAATTACTGTATAATTGTTAATGTGTATAAGTGAAAATTTTATATTTGCCTATTTTCTATTAAAATTTTTATTGCGGGTAAAGGAGTAAAGCTAAAGGCACGTTATAAGCTAAATATATTATTAAGTTGAAAAGCATTCATTTTTTTTTTGTTCTTTGATCCTATCGAGTCAAGCGCCCTGTGAGGCTCGATGGTACGCAAACTGCATAAGATGTAAAAATAAAACTAACTTAGATCTTAAAAAAACAAATTGATATAAATAATGAATAAAGTGATAAACAGTATATATTTATTTTTCACGTAATAGTAAATGATCCTTGCCATCTCGATCCCTGTCAAAACGGAAAATGCATCGTGAATAATGAAACGAACTTTGAATGCCAATGCGATTTTGGATATATCGGGATAACGTGTGAATTAATTGATTGGTGTTCTATAAACTATCAAAATATCAGCGGTTATGACTTTTGTCGAGAAAGAAATGCATCGTGTAGGAATGTGATAGATGCGGACACCTTTACCTGCGCTTGCCATGAAAAATTACAATATTTTAACTTAGATGAGGGTTGTACAGGTAGGCCTTGAGATTTATTAAATTATATATCTTATTTATGATCGACACAAACGTAATAATATATTTTTTCTCTATAGATTTAGATCTATGCGAATTAAACGAATGTGGATCGCATGCAATATGTAAAAATAATTCGTGTTTCTGTAAAGAACATTACGAATCAGAAATGATAGAAAATAGGTTATTTTGTAAGCGTAAGTAAGCCTAATTAAAATAATTTAATTGTTTATAAAGTAAATAACTTGTAAACATAATGAACAATTAGTTTTAAATTCATTTATAAGTTTTAATATGAAACTTTAAACTACACTTCCTTCTGAATGAGAGAATTTAACTGAGGGAAATTTGATAATTGATCAAGTTATGTTTATAAATATGAGAAAATTTAAGATATTAAATTAGTTTGCAAATATTAATAATATCTTAATTTAGCTTATTATAAATGATTTATAAAATTATATCATCATTTATAAACCTATGTAAATATTTGAACATTCAAGAATACAAGTGGATCGCAGTTCTACATTCTTAAATAAATTAAGAATATTTATATTCTTAAATATATTATTATTATATATTAATATTCTTTTATGTTATATGCTTAAATAAATTAATGTTATAGTCCTCAGTTTACTAAAATGGGTTATCAACTAAAATAGGTCAAGAAAATACGCTAAATTAAAGACACTTTCATTTAGATTATTATGAAATTAGTTATTTTACGATATTCTCATTTAAAAATTATTATTCTAGCTATTAATTATTGCCTTAGAAAGGTTTGCGGTGAAGCAAAATGCCTCCCTGGAGACGAAGATCGACCAGAAGAGTATAAATGTTATTGCGATTCTGGTTTTGTTTATAGAAATAAAAAGTGTGAAAGTAAGTCGAAACAGAAATCTTAACTTTAATTAAAATAGATAATTGTAATCGCTATACAATAAATTACTTAATTTTAGATAATATGTGTAATTTTCCATCATTCAATCAATGCGAACAACAATGTTTAGTAATCAATGATCATTACCAATGTTCCTGTGGTAATGGGTTTGATTTAGTAAACAATTCAACATGTGGTGAGTACTGATAATGATGCATGAATATATTAATAGTTATTATATATTATATAGACTATACGGAATAAATGTTGCTACTAGCTATTTCAGACAGATGGATACTGAACAACGATACTAAAATATATGAAAACGGTATCTGTGTTATGAATCTTTCTACAAATACTACCTCTTGTATATGTAAAAATGGTTATGTTTATGAAGACGGAAAATGCATCGGTAGGTCGATTTTCAGCACATTTATAAAGTTTTCCGGTAGTGAGAATGATTATTTGGAAACTTTGAAGGATTGTTATTTTCCTTAAATGATTGTTTTTGCTCGGTGCAGATTACTGTTCCTTCAATAACGGTAGTGTAGCAAAGAATCTTTGCCCATCAGGGAAATGCGTTAAGGATGCGAAAAATATATACAAATGTTTATGCGAAGGAGAATACAAACTTTCTGAAGATGGGGTAACTTGCGCTTGTAAGTTTTAACCTATTAATAAGTATTTTAAAATATAGAAATACGCAATATAATTTTATTAATTATAGTAAGAAATTGGTGTAAAGAAAACGAAGAAGGATATTTATACTGCAAAAAGAACAATGCGAAATGTGAAGTTAGAGACAAATTTTATAGATGTTTTTGTCCTCCTGGCACTGAAGAAAACGAAAATGGAATTTGTACAAGTAAACCTATTTTGATATTTATATATATAAAAGCTAAAATCTACAATTGACAGTTTACATTTTAATTATCTCATTTTTTTAAATATTGAATATATAACTATTCTAGTTTATAAAATGCGATTTTTACATTTGAATCTTTACTAATTCAATGAAATAATGAAATTTTATGTAATTACGTGAATACTATATGTAATATAATTACTATATTTTAAATATATCATTGATTCATAATTTAATTAATAAAATTTTATTAGGTACGATGTTGATGATAACAATATAATACGAAGTTTCAAATGTTATTATGGTGAGAGGTAACATATCAAATAGATTTCACCATGATGCTTGCTTCTGTAATGGATTTCTGTAATGGAAACCCATAATTTATAGCAATCTTCCATACATATTTATTATTGAATTTCCAATAATATGTATATATTATATATTACTGGAAATTATAATATTTATATATTATTGGAAACTACAGCGATCTTCTATATATACATACGTTATGTATGGAAGATCGCTATAAATTTATTGCTAGAGGAACCTTTAAATAAGCAAAAAGTACTAAAAATCTCAAAAAATTCCATCATAAAGCGTAAAATTTAAAAAGTATTTTAATCATTACTTGTATCTGCATGAAAAAATTTAGTCATTCTGTATTAAGTCGAATACTTTTCAATAAATTATCTCTATCAACTTTCATTGAAATTTTTCGTTTAATATATTCAAATAGATAAATTATTATATAATTCTTATAATAAAATTAATGCTTTCTTTTGACGATAGATAGCATTTTAATCACATTGTTCAATTTGAATAGCGATAGAAGTTATCTATCAGCCAAGTTAAACATCATTGATGTATCGTGAATACTCTATTAATGATAAAATGATATCATTCAGTTAACAGGGGTGGAACTGTTTCGATAATTCGAATAATGTGAATTAATCTACTTTGGTAAAGAATTTAATAAGGACAATTAAAGGAAACAGATAATTGTTAAAATGAACTTTAATACAAGACTAGCATTATTAACATGTGAGTCTGTTTCTCGTATTAATATAATTATTATAAATTTGTTTATAGTTTTAATTATATAAATTATCTAACTTAATTATCAATCGGATAAATTTTCTGCATGGTTAACAATACTAGTTAATTAACATACTAGCAATTTAAGAGAATATCTGACATTGATTCAGTTGTGACTATAAATTATTTCGCAGTAAAGTTTTCAATATTTTGTAAATAATTTAATTAAAGTTTCACCAGAATTAATTGACTGATTAATAGGTACTGTACTGTACTGTACGAAACTCCGAGAACACAACTAAAAACGGAATATTGTTATTAAAGTTTTTTCTAATTTTTACGTCCAATATATATATGAATATAACTGATAAAACATTTTCTTCTTTTATTAACTTTCTGGTTAATAGATGTTTCTCGATAATTTGGTAATGTTTTCCTATTATCGGTGTTACGAATTATCTTTCATAAATTAAATCAGAACGAAAAAAACAATTGTAACCAGTGCCGTAACTAGCCATTCCTGTGCCCTGTGCAAGAACTTGCATTTAGGCCCCTTAATTAATTAGGTTTGGGAAAATAATAAAACAAACACGTGCATTTTGGGACCCTCTTCCAAATGGGCCCTGTGCGAATGCACCTGTTGCACCTGCCTAGTTACNGGCAAAATATAGCAAATTGAGCAATTGAATTGAACTGTGCTGCTAATTGTCAATTTAAACTAATTAGCCTTCAATGGAAAGTGCTCCATATGTGAGCAAATATTATTTGTCTTTTATTTATATTAAAATATATTTTATTGAAGATTATGCAAATATTATAATTTATCTATTTTTAGCATTATTTACTTATTCCGGAATTCTTGCTGTCGCCAAAAAGTTCTTGATAAAACATTCTTCTTTGTCATATTTAGAGAATATAATTCATGAATCTGTAAGGTTTTCTTAATTTATATACATTTACTATTTATTCATTTATATAAAATGATGCATTTTAATCCGAAGATGATCCAGACTTTTGAGAAATCAGCAGTGAAAGTCGATTACCGTGCTTCGGCCATTTTGGAATGTTTAGAGTGAGAAAAAAATTAAAATTAAATTAAAATTATTTTATATTAAAAAATTTTTATTAATCTTTTTGTAATTTTTTTATAGAGAAAAGGCGGATTTTATATGCAAAGTTAATTTATTTTTTAACGAAGAAGCGGAAAGGCAAATAAATTTGATAAAAAATAACATGATATGTATAGATGATACTGAATATTGTATACTTCCACCACGACTATTAATTAATAGATATAAACTAGAAACGAGTAAAATTTCCTTTATTTAGTTTAATACTGTGTAATTATAGGAATATTATTAATAATAATAATTTACAAAATGTTTATTTTTTAAGTTGTTTTCAAGCCTGTCGACTTCTGCAGAGACGTTTCTAATTATTATTGCTCGGAACAAACTTATTGTCGGAATAAGGTCATCCCCGAAGTAGGATTTACATGTAAATGCCAGACCGGTTATGAAGTATATAACATATATTATCCGGATAATTCAATGTCTGTTGCTGTCGAACAGTGTAAAGGTATGTGGCGCCATCTCTATTTAAAATATATATATAATTCTGACCGATAAACAAATTTGGGTTTTATTATTAATTTAGATTTTGGAAAATAAATAATGTCAAAAACAAAAGACGATATAATTTTTATAACAGAAAATTAAAATATAGGAAATATTTAATAACGGCATAGGATGAAAGAAAATGTAATGAAACGTAATGCACGATTTTTATTTATTTCTTGTTTTGTTCGAATGATTGATTTATTAGCACTTATATAAAATGTTATTAAATGTTTACATAATAATTATTATTAAATTTTGAAAATATTATGACTGGATTATTGATTCATCTATAGTCTGTATATACAGTATACAGTATATACAGACGAAATACATATATATAGGCGTATATTGTACTGTATATAGTATTTAGACATATAAGAAAGAGGTGATGGTGATTTAATCAATCAACCAAATTTATTTACATTGATTCTTATTTTATCTTGTAGAATATTGTAAAAAATGCGCTTCTTTAGTAAACTTTATAAATGACGAATCAGTAAACGGCAAAAATACAACGAATCGGTTTATTCTTTTAAGTCATATTAATTTATAAATAGATACAAAACTATGATTTGTTTGGATTTCTTGAACAAAGTTTAAAAATTCTTTCCCTAGGAAATATCTTCATGTTTTGTAATTGCTTTTATTCTATTATTTTTTAATGGAAGAAATGTTCTCAAGTTCATTGTATTTTCAAAAACACTAATTTACTCTTATAGAAGACTTTTTTTTATAGAGGTGAATTAGTGTTTTTTGAATAATACTACAAATATGTTTATAATTCTCTTTAAAAAATTCATTTAAAGATAACTGCTTCATTCAAAATGTTCATTGTCTGCTAGTTCCAGAGTTTATATATGTATATAAATAAATAACCGAAAAATAAATACAACTTTTCATAAAAGCATTTCTATGACCATGAGATAGCTGAATATAAATGTTTTAATTTGCCTGTTACCTTAATACTGATTCTTCTAAAATTAAAAATAAAATTTACTTATCAGTCTAATGTTAAAAATCAGAGTGACAAAAATCGAAGACTCAGGTTTTAAAATATTACATTATTATCCATTGAGTCCATTATTAAGACTTCACTGTTTCGTAACCAATTTTTCCCTAATTACAGAATTAAGATATGGAAAAATATCTTAATGCCACATAAAATTAATGGATAAATATATTTAAGTAAGCAAATTGTTCCAAATTATGATAAAAAGACTGAAAGTTAAAATTCGGTTGCTTTACAGGTACGCAGTGGTGATTCGATATAACACGGTTGTTGAGGTCCAAAAAATTCTACCCGTAATGTATTTTAAGGAGAAATCTTTTCGGCCAGTGTTTATCAATCTACTCAGACAATCTTCTACTGTCTATTTTGTTCCAACTTTTTTCCTTCGATATATCAAAGTTGTGTTTTCACAATGGCGAGTACAAAGTACAGGCACTACAGGCAAAATATAGCAAATTGAGCAATTGAATTGAACTGTGCTGCTAATTGTCAATTTAAACTAATTAGCCTATAATAAGGCGAAACAAAAGCAGCGGAATCCGAAGAGGCTGGACGATATATCGAGATCCACAGGCTAATCGAAGCGCTTTATATCGAACCTCCAGTGTATTTGCACGGTCCATATTTTTATTCTTACTTTGCTACTTATAGAAGAGAAGATGGTATTATGGAACCCCAATTACATCATAGTGAATTGTAAACAAAAAATCATAATTACACCTATATTTTTTGTGCGAAAAGTACTGGTAACTATTAAACTAAATGTTCCTAATTGGATTTTTCGCTAGTGTAACTATAAGTATGGTTTTTGAAGGCTTCTGTACAAAATGTCAGAAAGTAGGCTTAGGGAAAACCGGGTGGTAATATGGAACCTTAATATATGTTTTCAAAAAATGCTTTAATGTATCCAAAAACAAATAGGAAAGTACAAAGAATGTTAAATAATTACAAGATTATTTACTCCAATGTATTTTATCGAAAAAATGCTTTTATAATAGAAAAATATGCCCTCCACCAACAATATATATTCCAGCAGCTCTTTTTCGATATTCTCAGGAAGAATTGGCTTTCTACCTAGTGTCCTTTTCACAAATTGCTCCGGACGAATGTCTGCTTGCAAAGAGAGAGTTCGGAGGAGTTGAGTTCCATATTACTGTAAAAGCGCCAATGGGGTCCGTATTTCACGCATAGCCATCTTGAATTAACTTATGTCTGTCAAGACCAAAATTTAAAAAACGTGAACATCACACAGATTAATATGTACCCCTAAGTCTCTGGAACGAAATACATGCACCAGTGAACCTACAACTACACGATTTATATTTTAAAAATAATTAAATTCACTTAGCATTTAAAACTTTCGAATTTCGAAAAACACAAATATGCTAATTCATTACGGACAATTCCCTTGCTATGGATGTCTGCCTAGTGCAGTTCAGCCACAATCCGCTACAGTTCGTCTTTACTGTATTATCAGTTTGAAATGGAGGGGTTCCATAATACCACCCTTTTCTTTACTATTAATATTAAATAAAGCAAATTATTAAAATGATCAAATAGTAGGGGAGATCGGGACAACTTCGGCATGCGGGGCAAGTTTGTCAAGCGCTTTTTTTAAAAAACAAATTAAAAGGAGACTTTGGTTATAGGTTAGGCAGTTGAGTTTTATTGGTGGCTTGTTGAGTGTAGTGTTTTTATTGTTCTCTAACAAGCGTAGTTGAATTATCAAGCAAATTTTCATTTTCGTTCAATTCCATATAATATTTTTTTTCCTTTATATTGAATTGGCAGGTTTTGTTATAATTCCATGATAACGAAAGTTACTTTTCCTGTTAGAAGGATGTAACTTCAACTTATTCACGTGGCCAGATCGTGGCTTGGCATTCTGTTCTCAGGGTTGTACTTAATGTTTCGAAATCATGACTAGCGGGGTAAGATCGGCAACATAAAGCCACATTAGAAGCAAAGGATAAAAATCAAACAGATGATAAATGAAAACATGTTTGCATTTGTTATTCATGTATATATGTCTTTGAACTTGCATTTCGTTGTAATAATATTAAATGGGTGTTGGATTTGTATTTCTTTGTTTTAATAGTGAATTCCAACTTATACATTGTTAATAACATAATTTTATATACGTGCCTATCTTGCCCCATTACTGTTGCCCCTATACCAGGGGCAACTTTAATAAAAATAATTAAAATAATTACAACTTTACAAAAAGAGAGAAGTTGCCGATCTTGCCCCTATACCCGGGGCAACTTCGTCAATTTCTCTCTTCTTGTAAAGTTGTAATTATTTTAATTATTTTTATTTCCAAACTGATTTTAACCAGTTCTATAGTAAGGTAACATTCCAATAGACAATATGCAAAGCTTTTTTTCAGTTTACAGCAGTATTTATTACACAAAATTTAAGTAAAGCTTAACATGCCGATCTTGCCCCGATCTCCCCTATATTTAACAATTAATTAATTGATTGATTTTGTTGACTGGAAGCACCTAATTGTGTTCAAAAGTTTCACTTTAAATTCGACAATTAAAAACTTATTTTTAATATTTATGAAAAATTTCGCACAAATTCTATTCATCCATATAAGAAATTATTGGTTCCATAAATTAATAGGAATATAAAATATCGTAAATTACACGAATATGTAGAATTTATCAAATTCAATCAAAACATCTATTTAATAAATTGATCATACTTTTTTCATTGCGAAATTCGGTAGTCACGAACAGAATTACTGATATATGTTTCGGTTATTTATCAAATTAAAAATTATTTATTATTAATTCAAATTAATAGGTATTTTTAACTGCTTAAATTTTATATATTCTGAAAAACACAGAAGAATATTGAAATCTTTTGAATGATCAGATAATTGCTGTTTTGTGATATTTATTCTTTTAGTTCGAAATATTCTATAAATAATATAGAATACAGTATGTATACTGTTAAACATCCGAAAAACGGCCACATAACATAAATATGGCCGTTGTTTGGAAGCAACCATTATTAAAGGATCGACTGTACTGTACACCTATAATATATTTATGTAATGATTAATATTTATTTATTTTATATTATAATATATACGTGTTTATAATTTTAAAATTTTAATCTAAAGATATAGACGAATGCAGCAATAGAAATCCATGCCCAAAAAACAGTAATTGTATAAATACTATAGGAAGTTACCAATGCCAATGTATAGAAGGATATAGAATAAAACTTCAGCATGAACATGTGCAAGAAGAATGTATTCGTAAGCAAACTTTTTGTATTTCCTATAAAATGCTGTATTTATTTTCAAATAATATTTTTTATATAATATATTTCAGCTGTATGTGATCCTAATCCTTGTGAACACGGGAAATGTATAAAAATACCCGGTGAATTTAAATGCAAGTAAGTTATAAATTTTAAAAGTAAAATGGAGAACATAATCGGTTATATTCTCTTTTCTTATGAATATTTATCACAAATTAATATAATAACAAATTACATGTTTACAGATGTGATGCCGGATATACAGGAATTTTATGCGACGAGGAAGATACAAATTTTAAACGTATTTATTTTTCATGTTTTGAATATAAAAATACAAATTCTAAATATAATAAATTAACATATATATATATATATTTTAAAATTTTTATATAGGTTTGAAAAATAATTTAATTATAAGCGTATCAACTCTCAGTGGTGCTCTGGTATTGACATTTATCATTGCCTATGTGTTATGTACGAGGTAACTTCATAATAATTTTCTACTTTCAAGTGAATTTTGAATAACGATTTAAAATAAATTAGTAAATTAAACATTAAAATTACACTAAATATATGATCTAAAGCTTAAAATGAGATAAACTCAAATTTTTGCATCTCTAAGTTATTTGCAGCGTACTTTACGCTAATAAAAACAAATGGTCTATCTCTTATTTATTGCTACACTTAATAATTTTCATTTAAAGTTACTCAATGATGAATTAAAACATTAAATTTTGTAGGGCAAAGAAGAAATTGGAGAAAAAGTCTGCTCAAATTATTCAAATGGTAATTTAGGTGAGTTGAAAAATCAGAAACTATGGCGTTTTACTGATAAAGCTTATTTTGTTTCAGAGAGGAATAAGCAACGAAGGATTTGCAGATTGAAATGTTAAATTCCAATATGTATCAACTTATATATTTTTTGTTGAAATTAAGAAGAGCAAATTTATAATGAAATTTTATGTAATTACGTGAATACTATATGTAATATAATTACTATATTTTAAATATATCATTGATTCATAATTTAATTAATAAAATTTTATTAGGTACGATGTTGATGATAACAATATAATACGAAGTTTCAAATGTTATTATGGTGAGAGGTAACATATCAAATAGATTTCACCATGATGCTTGCTTCTGTAATGGATTTCTGTAATGGAAACCCATAATTTATAGCAATCTTCCATACATATTTATTATTGAATTTCCAATAATATGTATATATTATATATTACTGGAAATTATAATATTTATATATTATTGGAAACTACAGCGATCTTCTATATATACATACGTTATGTATGGAAGATCGCTATAAATTTATTGCTAGAGGAACCTTTAAATAAGCAAAAAGTACTAAAAATCTCAAAAAATTCCATCATAAAGCGTAAAATTTAAAAAGTATTTTAATCATTACTTGTATCTGCATGAAAAAATTTAGTCATTCTGTATTAAGTCNTATTTTTTATGTCATTCTGTTTAATCCACAAATCATTTCGGCTTTGACCACGAGAAGTCAGCTTTATGACCTCTCGTCGTCACAAATTTATCGAATTTAAAAGAGAGGTTGAGGCAGACGTTTTAAACGTGTAAACGTGTAGGTCGGACGTTCGGCGCCGCTTTCCCGTAAGCCTAAAAGTTTGACAATGGTGTTTGGATAGTCGGTGGAATCACGCTCGACATTCCAAACACCATCGTCAAACTTCTAGGCCTACGGGAAAGCGGCATTGAATGTCTGTCCTACACGTTTACACGTTTAAAACGTCTGCCTCAACCTCTCTAAAAATTCTGGTTTGTTGTTTTTTTTCAAGTTCTATTTTGTGCCATTAGCGGCAAAAAATCAATTAATTATTTAATCCTCACATATCGTTATTGATTGGTTTTTGGAAACTGACGTTAAGCGAAAACGACGTAAGTTATGACGAAACTAATTTCTTTGTAGGTTAATTGATAAAATTCGGTTAATATTATTCTAATTGGATAGTGTTTGACAACCTGCAGCATTTATTTTACACTTCATAGAATCAATTTTACTGTTTATAAAGAAAATTCAACAACGATAATTGTAATTGATTACAGATGTGTTTGTATCTTTTCTCAACAACTTTATAACAAAACGAGATTAATGGGAATTGCTATATTCGTTAAGATGTCACCACTGGATGCACTTACTGTACAGTACAGTACGCCATTTTCTAACAATAACAAAATTTTATCTAATTACAGATCTGTGGGCAATGCCGTATACTTAGGTTAATATTAACATATTTTAAGACCGTGATGATTAAATTTTTGTTTCATAACATTTTTCTCACATTTAAAATATGACATAAAAAATAAATAATGCTACAGATTTCGCGAATGCTTTCAATCAGAAAAAATTCAAAATTAAAATTTTTGATTGACAAATTGATATTTCCCACACAAGAAAACTTTTATTTTAAATAATTTTTGTAAATCTATTCATAAACACAACACATTTCTGTATCAGAAAAGTCTATTAATTCAGTTGATAACTAACCAAACTTAGTTATTGCTTTAACATATAGAAATAGATAGTATTTAATCAAAAGTTTTTTAATCAAAATTTAATCATTTTCCAGCATTATTTTTATTAGTTGAGTCAAAACTTGATTTAAAAAACGAAGAAGAGTTGAAATGCTTTGATAACATTTGTGTCCCCATCTACAACTCTAAATTAACTTGGTATGAAGCGAAAGATTTTTGTGAAAAAAAATCAGCTCTACTTGCCACTATCAGTTCACATAAAGAAGACGAAGAGATAAAAAATGTAAGTATATATTTATAATAATATTTTCAATAGTTTATTATAAAACTTGTAATTCCGTAAAATAAAAATAATACCATTTTCAAGAAAGTAAATACCAATGTCACACTATTTATCAATGCTTTTACATGCTCATTTCCTTTAGAAGTAAAGAATATTTTTAAATATTATATATATATATATATATATATAGAACNAAAGGTGATCGATGAAGGAAAGTACTGGATAGGTTTGAATTCATTAAATCCCGACGTAAATTTTATCTGGTTGGATAAAACTGATAGGAGATTTCATAATTTAAAAGAAGATCCGAAAAATATTGATGCTACAGAAAAAAAGTGTATATACATTGATAATATAATAAGTAAGTTTACTCAGATTTTAATTTAAAATATATACTGTATAAATATACAGAATACAGTATTTTACTCTTTGTTAAATTACATAAAATTAATTCAATTTTCATAATATTTAACCACTTGTTGTAAACTTATTTAATCAAATATTCTTATAGGCTCTTATAATTGGAACAATGCACATTGTGAAGAAAAAATGATGTTTATTTGCAAGAAACCCATAGGTGAAATTCGCCCTTTTCCAGTTTTACCATCTGGAAACTGTCCTTCTGATTGGTATCAGCTAAGTAGGTTTAATAATAATGTCTATTTCCTAACATTTGATATCATATTATAAAAATTATGAAAATATAAATACATTTATTATTATTTTATACAGACCCATTCTGTTATAAACTCTTTAACGGACCATTAGATTGGAAAAATGCTAAATTAAATTGTAAATCACGGGGGAAAGCTTACGATTTAGCATCAATTCATGATTTTCGTCAGCATAGTTAGTATGAAATATTTAAAATTAAGTAAATTATTTTACATTTTTGATTTATTTGAAAATTCTTCTTTAGTGCTATTGGCTAGTTTCCTACAAAACGATACATGGATTGGTGGTACATTTTTGAAAAATAGTAAACAAAAAATATGGTCGGATAATACTCCATTTGATTACGACCGATTTAAATTTGTTTCAAGCGATTTAGATCAAAATACGGTAATTTTATAAAACTAATTTAAAAACTTTAGATTTAATCATTTGTATATTAAATTTTATTTGTATTTTAGAATAATTTATGTTTCCAAATGTCATCTGATGATTACAAATTAGGTAGTTTAATTGCTGTTAACTGTACAGAAGAAAAACCTTACATCTGCCGAACTTATGTTGGTAATTAAAAATCAATTTATTATATTCTTTAATAATTGGTAATTTTTGACTAAAACAAAAATTAAATGTTTAAATCTTTAAAATTCCAAGATAATTTAATATCCAAGCCTCCGACTCTTGCACCGGATAAATGCGAAAACGATAAATATAAGATGATAAGTTATCAAGATAATTGCTATTATTTACATAAAGAAAAGATGGAATGGAACAAAGGAGAAAGATTTTGTGAAGCATTCGGACCACATTTAGCAATCATAGCAGATGCTAAAGAAAATGCTTTCGTTAACTTTTATTTAGGATTATCCGAAAATGACGTTTGGATTGGATTAACAGGAGACCAGGCAAGTTATATTTTCCTAAAATCAGTTTAGAAAATTGAAACTTATAAATTTTCCTATTTTAAATAAATACAGAGTCAGTATAAATGGTTCAATAATTGGCCTCTGAACTTCACTAATTGGATGGATGATCAACCTATGAATTTAAATAACATAAATCAATGCGGATTAATCGATGGTAAAACTGGAAAATGGAAGGTTACTAAATGCGAGGGAAAGAATTGGATACTTTGCAGATTGACTGATAGTATGTATATTTATATTTGAATTTTTGCGTATGTTTTAGTATAAATTTATTACTATTTCGTTTCCTTCCTAGCTGATCTTCCAGTCATTCAAGAAGATAAAAGAACTTGTCCAGTTCATGCAAAAAATTGGAAAGAAACGAAAGAAGGTTTCTCTTGTTATAAAGTTTTTGATAAAGAATTAGATTGGAATTCTGCCGTTAAAGAATGTCAAGAACATAGTAAGTTTTGTGCTTAATTGATTATCACCCCCATCTTGGTTTAAAAATTATAGTATAATTTATTACATTTAAATTGTAGTTTTTTAAGAGGCTTGTCTTACTTTTATAATTTTTATATAATTTTTGGTAAAATTATTTGAGTCTACAATGAATAATATTAAATTTTAGTCCTCAAAACACTATTTTAATAGAGAAGTCATAGATCAATGGACCAACTCTCTAAGTTCCATTCCATATTCGTGCGTTTGGAATTTGGCAGAGATTTGGAACAATTTTGAGCTTTAGTATTTGTTGAATTCTATTTTTGATTAACCATTTTATAGATAACATTATATTACACTTCCTTATTTAAATAGAATAAATGTTAAATGTCTTTTAAATTTCTATCCCAACCCTTAAAAAACCCCGAATTTTTATAATTATTTCTTTCTTTATGTATGAATGTTGGAGAGACACGATTGTTTATCCCATTTGAAGCTTAAAACTCCTGTGGTTTTTTCGAAAATTTCTGAAAGTTTGCAGGGAGGTTTGTTTATTAGGGGATTGATGCTATTAAATTTTGGTGGAAGGGGTGGAGATAAAGGGGATCGTGTGTCATATCTCATATATGACTCGTTATTAGCATTTACAATTTTTCTATAAAACCCATCCCTACTTTCAGAAGTAAGCTTTTTGCCATTTCATAATAATTAAAAATATGAAAAGTTTTTAAAATAAAATATCATAACAGATGGCGCCACCAAACTTTTAAATGTTGCTGGGACGGTTAAGCAATTCATTGCTGTATTTTTTTCTTTATGTAAGAATTAATAATTCTAAAAAAGAATGTATCCACTGTGAATTAACAATCTCTGAGCCTGTTAATTTTCAGTATGATTTTGGTGGAAATGAGTCCACTGAATAACATGTAGAACTTTTGTATCTTTGAACGTTGAAAATATATCAGGATATGCAATGTAAATTTTTAAGGAAAATATTATTTATTATAGTATAAAGTAAATTATATTTCGAGGCTGTTGGGTTAGGCATGATGGCTGTTGAACGTGATAATTATTCTTGTCTGATGAGAGCCTATAGCCAAAACGCGTAAAGAAATACTGTAAGCGCAAAAAAGAAATAATGAATAAAACTACGAAAACCCTGATTGGAAATCTTTGGCAGTGATACAGTTATATGGAATCCATTTACTTGATATCTCTTCAGAAAATATTATTTCCATATGTTATAAAGGCAGACTTAGTTTCAAGTAAATTTGTGTTTATTAAACAATTGCATTCTATTTAACTTAATATTTTCAATTAGATCTTAAATTCTGCTTAAATTATTTTCCTAGTTTTTACGTTTCTATTAAATTCGAAAACGAACGTTTTTATGGTTTATTAACTATGTCTTCAATCTATGCCGACGACAAAGTTAATAAACCACGATCCTGACATCCAACAGTCCGATCTTCACCTTCTGCATTCCTTTTTCGAAACTGCTAATCTTAGAATTAATGTTCAAAAACTAACAAATGTTTTTTCTTTAAATCGTAACTCTGATTTGCCACCCTTCCTCATTGACAATAAACCCATTAAATAGGAGAGTCCCTTTAAATCATCTTGACATCGTTTTTTTGATAGTAAACTAACTTTAGAGGGCACGTCGATAAAACTTTTAAATCTCTAGCATCCGTCGTGATATTTTATGGCGCTTTTGCAAGACTATTTCTTGAAAAATTGTTCTAAGATCCATTTACTTTGCAAATTTTTTATCGATAATCGACTGTTGCCTGCCAATTTGGACCACAGCCGCACCCTCGAGCTTGGATAATAAATACAGTGAGCGTAAAAATCCTCCCAATGAATTCAGGAGAATACCTTAACTGACCCACTGTATATCTAAGCCAGTGGTTCCCAATTAGTTTATTCTGCTTACCACTTCAAGAAAGAGCTCAAACTCGCGTATCCCTTATAGCAGAAATTCATATTAATCCATACTATTATTATAAATTCGAAGGTAATTCTGCCCGTCTGTCTGTCACCTTTTCACGTCTAAACCGCTGAACAGGTTTTAATAAAATTTGGCACAGAGATAGCTTACACGTTGGAGATGGACATAGGCTACATTTTACTGCGAGAAAATACCTTAGGGTGCGACTATGCAGACGCGAATTTAGAGCGAGCGATTTAGTTTTCGCAAAGGAAAACCATGCACAAACGAGAAGCGAGAAATAACGCTAGCGAGAACGAATTTCTGGTTCTCGCACATATCTGACAGGTTTTGATATTTATCGCGTCTCGTCTCTTCTCTCCATATATTCTCGCTCGCTCGCGTCTGCATAGTCGCACCTTTACTCCCACGAGAAAATTCGATATAATGCAAGCGAAGCTGTGGTTAGACAGCAAGTGATAAATAGAATAAGTTTTTTTTTACATTTATTACCTTTAAAATACAATTCTAATAATAATGAAAATAACATACGGTTATTTAATTTTAATGTGACAAATGTGCACGATTTTCTTTGCACAACTTTGTAAAATCTGGTTGCTTTTTGGTCAGCTTCAGTCTCAAGTCATCTTCGAGTTGAAGTC
>NW_019384629.1:628838-655333 GCF_000671375.1 Centruroides sculpturatus
TACCCTTTTTTCAGTTTGGCGTAAAAATTATCATTTCGCGCATTGGCTACTTTCTGGGCAACATATTATTTATAAATATATTAGTCGAATAAAAATGCACTTTAAAATGGTGTTTCGTTGTTTTTTATTAATTAGAGACCCAAATGAAACAAATATTTGTGTTTTTCAAATAAATTTTTACTAAGAATTAAATAAATTCATTTATTATAAAGGAATTATAATAAATGAATTTATTTATTTCTTAGTAAAAATTGAAAGTGACTGGAGAAGTAATTTTTTAAAATATCCTTGTTCGTGATAAAGTTTTAATATTTATTACTACAATCTAGACATGTTAATCCTTAAATATACTTGTATATTTAAATATACTTAATATACTTGTATATTTATACAAGTATATTATAAATATACTTGTATAAATTATACAGATTATACAAGTATATTATAAATATACTTGTATAATACAATATATTATATTTATTATTGTATACAATATATTTATAATATACTTGTATAATACAAGTATATTATAAATATACTTGTATAATCTTTCAAATCCTTAAATATACTTGTATATTTAAGGATTGAGTCACAAATATATTATATATACTTGTGGCCCAAAACTCCATGACTTCTTTTAATGTGGCCCAGAAGAACAAAAAGGTTGGACACCCCTGTTCTAAAGCTCATTTGCTTCTCAACAAATAATCTTTTCTTCAGCAGGTCCACAATACGACGTTTCTTCACAGTCGATAGCTTCCTCTTGATGCGTGTCAAATAGCAGCTCATTTGCTTATTTATACTCTGATATCTCGTTAATATAATAAATAGCCGCCCGGTATTGTAATAATGTCATAATACCGGGCGGCAGGCCGGATGGCCGAGCGGTCAAGGTGGCAGCCTACCGCTTCGACTGAAATAATTAAATCCTAAATATGCGGCCGGATGGCCGAGCGGTCAAGGTGGCAGCCTACCGCTCTGGGGAACCGGGATCGAATCCGGACAGGTCAAAGAATCCCTAGGAATTTTTCGGTTGGTTCGGATATGTCGGGCCCCGTCCCTCACCACCCGGTCGCCCCATTGTGGGCCTGACCGAACCCATAATGGGCCTGCTTTAAGAGGCCCTCTTAGTGCCCACGGGCGGAAAGAGTAAAAAAAATACCGGGCGGCAATTTTTATTCATATTTTTAATTTATTTAATTAAAAATATATGTTTTTTCGATTGTAGTAATGTCATGCTCATGTTCATCATAATATTTTCCCTGATAACATCAATTATACTGGTCAACTCCATTCTGGAAAAAATTTTAAATTAAAATCAATAATTTCCGGTCCGGACCGGACGTTCGTATATAGTTAATCGGGGCCTCCTGCACCTAAGCTTTCCATATCAGGGCTCGAATTCCATCTATCTAATGTCCGTTTTCTAGATTAAGGAAGGACAGAAAGGCGCCAATGTGAATTTATAGGTCTGCAATTTGAAAATTGCAGCCCAAAAATATTACCGTAGGAACAAGTTTATTAACGAGGGACTTTCTCAAGATATCATTACAAACTCATAAGATAAAATGTTCAAGGCCGTTACCATTAGAAATGGACATCATTTTAAATGTCCTTTGTTGCTTTGGCGTGTTTTGCATTGATTATCAGGCAAAGTTTACCCATGTTTCAAATAATAAAAATAGTCATAATAATTAAAATGTTTGATTACATCTTTGCATGAATAAGATATAATTTAATATTATATAAACATAATATTAAGGATAAATCTTAAAATTATAAATAGCGAAAGAATTATTTATCAGCCCTGTTTTAACCATAAAACAGAGACTTCTATAAGAAATTTGTAAAATATCCCAAAAATTCTCTTTAAAAAGATGCATTGCATAGTTAAATAAATATTTTACAACTTTGTTTATACTGTATATACTATATATTTATTCATTTCTAAATTAGTTTCATTTTCAATTCATTACAGAAGCTAGCTTAATAAGTTTTCATTCATTCCAAGAAATGAAGTCGATTAGTCAAGATTTAAAGAGTTTCAAAAGTGTTTGGATAGGATTGTCCCGTCGAAAAGATGGTAATTGCTCCCCTTTTTACTCCTTTACTCACAATATTCTTAATCTTTAAATTGTATTCGAATAGAAAAGGCGTTTAATGTATGATTAATGTATTTTTAGAGGGATATAAATGGCAGGACGAGAGTGTTCTAGATTTTGTTAGTTGGAAAAGTAAACCCATGGAGGAAGAAGGATGCGTTGAAATGAATTTACCCGATCAAACGTGGGAAAATTCCGATTGTAATGCAAAAAAACCATTTATATGTGGAGTGAAAACAAGTATGAGATTTAATTTAATAAAAATTAAATAAANAATAGACAATATGCAAAGCTTTTTTTTCAGTTTACAGCAGTATTTATTACACAAAATTTAAGTAAAGCTTAACATGCCGATCTTGCCCCGGTCTCCCCTATTTATTCATTTCTAAATTAGTTTCATTTTCAATTCATTACAGAAGCCAGCTTAATAAGTTTTCATTCATTCCAAGAAATGAAGTCGATTAGTCAAGATTTAAAGAGTTTCAAAAGTGTTTGGATAGGATTGTCCCGTCGAAAAGATGGTAATTGCTCCCCTTTTTACTCCTTTACTCACAATATTCTTAATCTTTAAATTGTATTCGAATAGAAAAGGCGTTTAATGTATGATTAATGTATTTTTAGAGGGATATAAATGGCAGGACGAGAGTGTTCTAGATTTTGTTAGTTGGAAAAGTAAACCCATGGAGGAAGAAGGATGCGTTGAAATGAATTTACCCGATCAAACGTGGGAAAATTCCGATTGTAATGCAAAAAAACCATTTATATGTGGAGTGAAAACAAGTATGAGATTTAATTTAATAAAAATTAAATAAATCAAAATCGCATTTCTTTTATAATTTTCATAATTTTTTTCTGTTTTAAATGTAGTTATCTCAACCGAGGAAAATAATGTTAATAGAAAGAGTGAGTGGTTTTTTATTCCTTCTCATTTTTTGTTTTTATAACTAAAAATACATATTACAAATTTAATGTTATACATTTACAGATACTTCTAATTCTGGTTTGTCTCCTGGAAGCATAGCGGCTATTTGTATAGGTGTAATAATTGTAGTTCTAATTATTATAAATTTTGTTTTATGGAGGAAAGGAGTGCTTAAAAAATTATACCAAAGATCGTAAATATCATTAACTTAATATGTGGGAAAAAAACGTGTTTCTAATTGTAATGTTTTAAAAATTAAATAAGAATCTTTTCTTTATATCTTACTTTTATTTTAGCTTAATTTGTGCCATTTTATATTGCATCTTTAGACATAAAAATACTGTATAACATAATTATTGTAATTCAAGAAATTAATTATATTAATGATATTAAGTCGTAAGCCTCCCACAGCTTCTACTATGGGAGGCTTAGAATCGAACCTGGGCGAGAAATCCCACTTTTTTGTGAGTAGTCTTTCTTGGATATGTGTGGTCCCGTTTCTCACCAGCCGGCCGCACCATTGTCGACCTGGACCAACCTACGATGGACTCGATAAAAAGTTTAAAATAGGTGTTTGGTAATTTAAAATACCTGTATTGTAATGTCTAAATGAAAAACAAATGCGCAAAGAAATCAACAGGCACGAAACGCTTTTATATTATACACAAAAGAAAAACGAAAAAAGCTTTAGTAAGAAATCCCCAAAAAATAATTCTCCGGAACGATCTTTCCCAACTCTTTAGTCGACGACAGTTCGAAGAACAAATCAATTATGACTCGACGGAAACCACTTTTGTATCGTGTTTATTTAAAAAGACCCAGTACAAACCTTATGGGAAATGAGTCCCTGTGGATTTGGCTGAATCTTTGATGTTTTGTAATTCTAATGGCCTTGATCAAAAGCCTCTATAGGAACAAAGTCAACAAAATGACAGTTTTCGAGTTGTAATTCACGCACTTGTGAAACCCTAAATCTTTTTTGTTTTAAAATATAAAATATGTTTTCTAACGTTATTGATGTTCGGATTGAAAATTTACATAGGAATATTTTTGAGATGATAAACCGTCCCACTAATTCATAATCTACCTTGCAGCTGAAACGTAGATTTATGAATTAGAAGAATTTAGACTTTAGAAATCAAACTAATTTGTCATAAAGAAAGCATTTTTCATCTCCGTCGTAGACGTTTAATCAGTATTCGTTTTCTTGAAAATGAGATCCTCAAATTTTCGTTTCACATTTTTTTAAGTGGACTTTTTAGAATTAAATCTTAAAAGTACCGTACGTGTTGTATGTTTATTGCATTTTAACCCCGTTCTATTCAAAACGAAATAATTAACCTAAGTTATTCATAGAATTGGCAGCAAGCCCGTAAAATGATAAGTTTGATTTCGACATCTCGTGAAGTAACCCCGAAAGTTACTTGATTACAGAAAATGCTTTGAAGGCAATTAAACTTAAATTTATGGCTTGGAAGAATAAGGGCCAATGTCAAAGGCCCATGATATTGGACCTTACTCTTCCAAGCCACAGAAATGTTCGCCTCCGTCACAAGCACGTTGTGACGAAGTTAAACTGAAATTTTGTTTTGTTGTTTCAGTTATAAAACAGAAACAATTGTTTTGGGGGTCAGTTGTCTTTCAAATCAAAGGAAAGAAAACCTATAACCATACATCACGATTTGTGGGATTTTAAGAAGAGAGCTAGAAGAAACAATAACAAAATAAAAGTTTAATGATTACGTGAACGGACAATTTACAATAATCAAGTTTTAATAACTGATTGGCTTCTCGATGCACATTGCATTGGCAATTTAGGTCCAGTACACAAGCGCAAAATGTTCCTAGATGTTACAGCAAAATTCCTGCGCATGATTCAGCATTTTAATAACAAATAAAGACAAAAAAAAAACAGCATTGTTTTTAATATTTTGCATAAAACAAAATTATATTTTAATTTGTAGACGATTCTTAACTAAAATAGGAGATCACTTTTCTTTAAGTTTTGTAATGTATTATGCAAATGACAACTTACAAAATAAAATCTATATCTTCGTCTATAATTTCCCGTTTAATCACATTAACTATCATTATATTTACACCCGTAGTAGGTGTTTTCCTCTGTCATAACTTAGCATCTGCTTAAAAAAAAAATTCTTTGAAAATCGTTTTCAGTACCAGAGAATTCGCGAAAATTTCCAAAATTTTTATTTTATTTACTTTATATCCGTAATTTCTTTTAAATAATAACTTTTATTTTTATTCTAGTCATAAAATAGTTGATACCAAATGAAAAACGCTGACCTGCACAGTAAAATAGACTGTACAGTACATTCAGTATCTAGGCTTTCATTTCTGGCAATGCTAATGATCATGCAACAGAGTAGCATTTATCACTTTAATCACCATACCAATTGGACGTCATAAGAGTATAGAAATATTAATTATAATGGCCAAAGAAGCTAAAGATCTGCCTGTTTCTATGGGAGATCTGAATTCAGATCCAAATCAGCGCTTCAGAAATTTTTCATGTTGCTCATGTTCGGATCCTGCTATCCTTTCTATTTGTATTTGTGTTTGAATGCTTTTGTAAACATGTACGCAATATCGTCGACCAGAATTCAGAAAAAGAAAACAATTACGTGGAAACGTAGTGTCGCGGACAAGACATAATTCTTGTTTAATCTCAAATTATAAAACATACGGTTGGTAGCTCCATATTACATTGGTACAACAAACAGACAAATGACATTATAATTTGTTGATAAACATTGAATTCGACCAGATTACCGAAGTAGTTAATGTGTCAGCTCACTCTCTGAGGATTCAGGATCGAATCCGAGTGAGCAACCTCCGGCATTTTTCGAGGATTGATTTGTCCTGAATATGTTGGGCCTCGTCCCTCATTACTCGACTTCCTCCGTTGTCGGCCAGGCCAAATCCACGATAATATGATCGAAAATAAAATAAGCATTGAATTTAACAAAAACAAATTGGTGAGGTATTACTTGTGTAATATGTAAGTGTGAAACTTTATATGATTATTGTTATAAAACTTTTATATGAATTTTTCACGGACAATTAGTCAGTCTTGTTGAGGATTAAGAAACGTGACTGCGTAATTGTGACGTTAATAACTTGGCTATAAAATAAATTTTGACGATTAAAATAACTATATTCGTTTAAAACGATTTTCCTACCTTGACAATGCAATGTGTTTCGCCTCGTTTACACACAACAGCATTACTTTCCGCCATTTTTCTAATGAAGAGAAACTTTTTTATTGTTTGATTAAATCTATCATGAATTTATAAAAAAACTCGAAGACACTAAAGTAACCAATCCCTTCTGCAGTGTGCCACAATGTAAGAGCAAACTTTGAATTTTTCGGAAGAAGATATAAAGAAGCAGGCTATTTAGTACCTAATTGGTTCCTGAAATGTGTATGAAAGTTAAAATGTAAAAAAGAACAATGTAAAAAAATCAAAAAGCGTTTTCAAAATATTTAGATTTTATTGATTAGTATCTGGTGTTTTCTTTATAAATTTGCTAAGAGATAATTGAATTGTACTCTTCTTTTTCTTTTCTTGATAAAGAGTTCTGTAACATGCTATGTCTTTTTCTATTTCCTTTCGTATATAAGATATACGCTCTCGATCATATGAAGGTTATGAGACCTTGATTTCTTTCTGTCCGTATCAACACTGATGTTTTTTCGTTTTTCACTCATGTTTATGAATTAATAAAAGCGAATATTTTCACCAAAACAGAAGTGTACATAAAGTGATAGCACACGTCCTAACATAAACTAATAAGACACAACTTATCAACACAAGCGCTAACTCGAAACGTCTCTGTTCAAGACAACCTGTGACACCGAAAATGGACGTGATTAATTAATTAATTAATGNAGGTTGGGAATCGCTGCTCTAGAGGATATTTTAAGCATGTTACTTATTTCTGCGTGACTTCTCCCCTCCTGACGATGACGAACTACGAGTAATCTAATAACTTTGTTAATAGCCTTAGGCATTTTGCATCGATTAATCCAACACTTCAGCAAACGCTTTATATTTTGTCGCTTCCCTCGACAATCGAAGTTAATTTCATAGTAACAGACATAAATAATATAGAGGAAAATCTGTCATTATGTCTGTTATCATGAAATTAACTTCGATTGTCGAGGGAAGCGACAAAATATAAAGCGTTTGCTGAAGTGTTGGATTAATCGATGAAAAATGCCTAAGGCAATCCATACATAGGCAATAAAGGCATACGCCTGCTTATTATCCGGCATCACGACGAGGAGAGAACTCGCCAAGAGATCGCAGACATGCTGAACATCTCAACGCGAGCGAGCCGTGTCAAGAATTTTGAAACTGTTCGTGGACACAGATTCCGCGTCTCCAGGCAAGCTAATGGGCCGACCACGTCGGATAACGCTCAGCTGAAAGCAAGTAGCGATGTGAGGCCGTTTGCAGCGGCGTCCACGCACAGAGGGGAGCTCAACCTGAACGTATCTACCGATACATTCAGGTATGTAACATTTGTAGTAAACTTCCTTATATATTTCTATCGATATAATGAACCGCCAGAAATACAACTTCATTAACGTGTCTTTGCATATATAGAAATGTAGAAAACANCATCGGATACGTTAAACTATTTTTTCGTACGTAAATCAGTTATCCGGACAACCCGTCCCCAACTGATTCGGAAAATCGACGCTCTACTGTAATTACATTTATTAACTCAAATTACAAACAACTCGTTAACAGAACATAGCAAATAATTACAATATTGACGACTCGTTAACAGAACAAAAACATTGAACAAACCCGTTAAGAAACAAAAACAAACATTGTTTTGTTAACAGTTCTTAACAAAAACAAAAAAAACTAAACAAAAACCGCAGATGGAGGGGAGAGTTTCAGAACCTCGACCACATTCCAACCCTGTCCATGACCTCATTCAGTCGCTCGGGCATACTTGCCATAAGACTTTGGCAAAGTATGCCCTCGCGAAGCTTCTCCCAACGAACTCTGATGATTTCCTAGAGTTTGTTGGGAGTTGCCGCCTGAATGGGATCGCGGCAGAGCTCAGCCCAAACGTGCTTAATGGGGTTGAGGTCTGCCCCTCTCCCTGGCCATCCCATGTCTGAGCTGTTGATGTTGCTGTAGCTAATCTCGCGTGACTTTGGACGTATGCATCGGGGAGCGGTCGTGGACGAAGTAGATCTGCTCTTTGCCATAGACGGCCCTCACCGTCGGCAGCAACACCTACTCGAGTATTTCGATGTATTTCACGGCGGTGAGGTAGGTGACCGTCTATCCGGACCAACTCCCCGGGACTTGCTGCCGTCATCCCTCCTCAGACAAATGTAAACAGAAAAAGTCAATAAAGTTGTGATTTATAAAATGAACATGCAGATATGTTGTCGTGTTCAGAGTTAATGACATAAATACACAAAAACACATTAAAAAATTCACCTATCCAGAAGCGACCGTTTCTTTGGGCGCGCCACACATATTCAGGGTTGAACCTAGTGGAGGGTGGGTGACGCACCCACGCGGTCCCACCGTTCGTGGAACAAAACGGCTTTTCGTCACTGAAGATGACATTGGCCCAGTCGGCCACGCCCCAGCGAGAGTAGCTCTGGACAAAGCCCACTTTGTCAAGTTGATTTCCGATGGTGAGGCCCTGCTTCTGGGCCGCCCGCCTTCCGTGCAGGTTGAATTGTCACAACCTATAAAATAAATATATATATATATTATCCTGCTTCCTACATTTCTGTATACGCAAGAACACGTTCATAAAGTTGTAAGTCTGGCGGTTCATCATATGGATAGAAATATATTTCGTTGGAAGGTTGGAATATTATACTGTACTACAAATGTTTTGTTACATACCATCTCTTTCCGTATCCGTAGATACGTTCAAATTCAGCTTTTTCCTGTGTGTCGAGGCCGTTGCGAAAGGACTCGCCTCACGTCTTTCTTTTAATTGAGCGCCCTCCTCTGGGGTTGTCAACCGTGGTCACCTTGGCGGCTTCTTGGGAGACAGACCCCGTGTCTCTATGCTGCTTTAAAATTCGTGATATGGCTCTAGAGGATATTTTAAGCATGTTACTTATTTCTGCGTGACTTCTCCCCTCCTGACGATGACGAACTACGAGAAATCTAATAACTTTGTTAATAGCCGTAGGCATTTTGCATCGATTAATCCAACACTTCAGCAAAGGCTTTATATTTTGTCACTTCCCTCGACAATCGAAGTTAATTTCATAGTAACAGACTTAATTTTGAGGAAAATCTGTCATTATGTCTGTTATCATGAAATTAACTTCGATTGTCGAGGGAAGCGACAGAATATAAAGCCTTTGCTGAACTGCTGGATTAATCGATGCAAAATGCCTAAGGCAATCCATACATAGGCAGTAAAGGCATACGCCTGCTTATTATACGACATCACGACGAGAAGAGAACTCGCCAAGAGATCGCAGACATGCTGAACATCTCAACGCGAGCCGTGTCGAGAATTTTGAAACTGTTCGTGGACACAGATTCCGCGTCTCCAGGCAAGCTAATGGGCCGACCACGTCGGACAACGCTCAGCTGAAAGCAAGTAGCGATGTGAGGCCGTTTGCAGCGGCGTCCACGCACAGAGGGGAGCTCAACCTGAACGTATCTACCGATACATTCAGGTATGTAACATTTGTAGTAAACTTCCTTATATATTTCTATCGATATAATGAACCGCCAGAAATACAACTTCATTAACGTGTCTTTGCATATATAGAAATGTAGAAAACAGGATAATATATATATATCCTATATATTTTATTAATAGGTTGCGACAATTCAACCTGCACGGGAGGAGGCAGCCTTAAAACAAAATCTGACAGTGGGGAACCAGTTCGACTGGCTGGGGTTCGCACAATCGTACTGTCTGTGCGGCGTGGCCGACTGGAATCTAGCCGTACATTGCATTGATTGGAAGACCTGGCCAACTCTGGGAGATAAGCAACTCTGCCATGTCATTATGGTAGGATTTCATACTGTATTCATGGGCTGGGCGTCCTGAGTCTAACGGTATATAGGTTTCTCCACTTCTTGCCCGACATGATGACATTTCCTCTTTCGTCAACTATTTTACAGTTCTCGGTGTCGAAGATTATCTTGATCACTCTTTTTGCCAGTTTAGTTACGGAAATTAGGTTGTTGCTCAGATCCGGGGTATATAGTACTGTACGTCTTCGAGGAGCAATCTATTAGAGTCGTCGTCTCTTATTTCCGCGACTCTTATGCCTTCTGAGTGTGACATTATTATTGGCCATGGTGATTGTTTTGCTGTCTTTTCTCATGTTCTCTAATCATTGGAGATTTGGAGTCGTGACTGGTCGTCCCACTGTCTATGATCCAGCATGCATCTGGCTCATCGTTTGTGTTTAAAGTCATTATTCTCTGTCGGTTATTACCCTCGTTAGCTGATTTCTCCCTTTTCTGTCAGTTATCGTCCTCTCTAGCTGAGCTTTCCCAAGTTATTTTACAAGTTTTGAAATTTTATCTTCGGTTATCGAGATCGAAGTTGTCGTCCTGTTTGCCTCTATTCCTTGCTTTGTTAATCGGGTTCAATCAGCATTCAATTGCCTTGTGATTTGCTTTACTGCAGATGTAGCATAGCATTTCGCTTGTTCGAGATTTTGTTTGTGCATTGTCTTTTGGGGTTTTGTAATTCGGTGGGTGATATGCTCTGCAGGCTGCGAGGTTTTCTCTCTGTTCGAGTCCATTTCTCTCTTCATATCTTTCGAAGGTTTTTCTCACGTCGGAGATCTTGGGGTCTTTTAGGTTGTCGAATTGCATGGCTATTAGGTTGTACTTTTGCGGTAAACCTTTCAGTAGTGCAGTGATGAATTCTTTGTCTTCTATTTGAGCTCCCATTATCCAAGCTCTCTCTAGGAGTTTTTCTCCTCTTTATAGATAATCTCGCCATGATTCGTCACGGCTCATTACTAATCTTATCACATTGTTTCTGGCCTCTATCGCTTGTCTCCTTAGGTCTCATTCATATCTTTCTCGTGGGTCCAAATTTGTTTCGCCGTTCTACACGTTAAGATAAATGACACCACCTTGTGTCATGTTAAAATGCCTCTGGCCTGGGAGTCCGTTTTTTTCCATTTCGCCTCTTCTGCGGGATACGTAGGCGGGTCGTCTGTTAATAATTTCCTAGATCTCAACTTTCTAGGATGGCCATTATACGGTACTTCCAGCTTGTGAAATTGCTACCTGTAAACTTCGGTAGCTGTCCATGTCCTATTTCGGCCATTCTATCCGTTATAAGGTTTCTGTTTCTAAGATAGCTTTTCTAAATTTGGGCTTACCATGGTTGGTTACTCGTTCAATCCAGTTGCATCGACGTTAGAATTTTCTTCTTAGGCCCATAACCCTTTGTTCCGGTATTAGCGCAGTATAGTTTCTATATACACAATCAATCCAAGCTTCCAACAATAGAACAACTTTATTCTAGATTATAAAAGAGCTCACGAACTTTACATGGACGACTAGCGCTCCTCGTGGCAAAATGCCTAAGGCGCCATCTCACTAGAGATATAGCCGCCGCCCTTCTATAGCCAAATTATAGCCACGACACTTTCTATCAGGTCTTAAATTTTGGTGATGTGGCAGCTCACAAATTTGCTTATTCTCGAGATATTTGAACGTTCAAACATCAACTTCTAAAGCAGGGGTGTCCAACCCGCGGCCCAAGGCAAGTTTCAATGCGGCCCAATAAACGTGTAAACAAAACCGACAAATTCTTTTATTTTTGTTTATTTACTTATTTCAATGGCTTAAACTCAAAAAAGAAATTTCACAAAGCCGTAAACTTTTATACATATTTTATTTTTGAGTGAAAAGGAAATATTTTCAAATACTTGGAGATGTGTGAATAACGAAGGAATACTAAATAAAGTTGAAGTTATGACTCAAAGGATTATAGACCCACATTTGAGAAAAGGAAAGAACAAAAAATAAAAAGTAGTGAGGAATGTTGGAAAATTAAGGGTCAATATTTGCATAACAGAAGGTCTATTTAACCTTCCTCACTACTATTTATCTTTTGGCCTTTCTCTGCTTTTCTCAAATTTGGGTCTATAATCCTTTGAGTTCCAACTCCAGCATTATTTAATATTATTTTCAGCATTGAAAGACCATTGAAAGATTTGATTACCCTTTTTTCAGTTTGGCGTAAAAATTATCATTTCGCGCATTGGCTACTTTCTGGGCAACATATTATTTATAAATATATTAGTCGAATAAAAATGCACTTTAAAATGGCGTTTCGTCGTTTTTTATTAATTAGAGACCCAAATGAAACAAATATTTGTGTTTTTCAAATAAATTTTTACTAAGAATTAAATAAATTCATTTATTATAAAGGAATTATAATAAATGAATTTATTTATTTCTTAGTAAAAATTGAAAGTGACTGGAGAAGTAATTTTTTAAAATATCCTTGTTCGTGATAAAGTTTTAATATTTATTACTACAATCTAGACATGTTAATCCTTAAATATACTTGTATATTTAAATATACTTAATATACTTGTATATTTATACAAGTATATTATAAATATACTTGTATAAATTATACAGATTATACAAGTATATTATAAATATACTTGTATAATCTTTCAAATCCTTAAATATACTTGTATATTTAAGGATTGAGTCACAAATATATTATATATACTTGTGGCCCAAAACTCCATGACTTCTTCCAATGTGGCCCNAGACATAATTCTTGTTTAATCTCAAATTATAAAACATACGGTTGGTAGCTCCATATTACATTGGTACAACAAACAGACAAATGACATTATAATTTGTTGATAAACATTGAATTCGACCAGATTACCGAAGTAGTTAATGTGTCAGCTCACTCTCTGAGGATTCAGGATCGAATCCGAGTGAGCAACCTCCGGCATTTTTCGAGGATTGATTTGTCCTGAATATGTTGGGCCTCGTCCCTCATTACTCGACTTCCTCCGTTGTCGGCCAGGCCAAATCCACGATAATATGATCGAAAATAAAATAAGCATTGAATTTAACAAAAACAAATTGGTGAGGTATTACTTGTGTAATATGTAAGTGTGAAACTTTATATGATTATTGTTATAAAACTTTTATATGAATTTTTCACGGACAATTAGTCAGTCTTGTTGAGGATTAAGAAACGTGACTGCGTAATTGTGACGTTAATAACTTGGCTATAAAATAAATTTTGACGATTAAAATAACTATATTCGTTTAAAACGATTTTCCTACCTTGACAATGCAATGTGTTTCGCCTCGTTTACACACAACAGCATTACTTTCCGCCATTTTTCTAATGAAGAGAAACTTTTTTATTGTTTGATTAAATCTATCATGAATTTATAAAAAAACTCGAAGACACTAAAGTAACCAATCCCTTCTGCAGTGTGCCACAATGTAAGAGCAAACTTTGAATTTTTCGGAAGAAGATATAAAGAAGCAGGCTATTTAGTACCTAATTGGTTCCTGAAATGTGTATGAAAGTTAAAATGTAAAAAAGAACAATGTAAAAAAAATCAAAAAGCGTTTTCAAAATATTTAGATTTTATTGATTAGTATCTGGTGTTTTCTTTATAAATTTGCTAAGAGATAATTGAATTGTACTCTTCATTTTCTTTTCTTGATAAAGAGTTCTGTAACATGCTATGTCTTTTTCTATTTCCTTTCGTATATAAGATATACGCTCTCGATCATATGAAGGTTATGAGACCTTGATTTCTTTCTGTCCGTATCAACACTGATGTTTTTTCGTTTTTCACTCATGTTTATGAATTAATAAAAGCGAATATTTTCACCAAAACAGAAGTGTACATAAAGTGATAGCACACGTCCTAACATAAACTAATAAGACACAACTTATCAACACAAGCGCTAACTCGAAACGTCTCTGTTCAAGACAACCTGTGACACCGAAAATGGACGTGATTAATTAATTAATTAATGTCGGAGGGAGAGGAGGGACTAGTGATTAAGAGGTATTGTTCATAAGGGGAGAATCATTACATGAAAGTACGTGCATTTGTATCGATAAAAATCCATTTGTATCGAAAAAACCATATGTATCGATAAAAATCGAAAGTACGAAATGTATACGAAATAGCGAATTGTACGAAAGTAGAGGACCGCCTGATTCTAAGTTACATAAGCAGTGGTTGCAAAATTTTTAAATTTGAAAAGGAACTATCCAATAACACTTTTGTCTATTCTATTTTCATACGACTGATTATATGCAGGGTAAAATAATTTTTACTACACTAATTGTTTCAATAATTATTTCAAAAAGTATTACATTAATACAGGGGCGAATCTAGGTTTTTCGGGGCCTAGGACTTATTGAAGTCCAACGGGGCTCCATTTTTTTTAGATTAAAAATCTTTAAATTGGGGTTTAAAATTCATTTTTAATAAGATCAAAAGCAGAGTTGAAATATATTTATTTATTAAATGATGTTAAATTATAAATTTCATATTTATATAAAAAACATAAGAAATAAAGAAATATTATTAACAAAAATAATTCAATTTTTATGGGCCCTTGACACTTCGGGGTTCAGGGCTTAAGCCTTATTAGTCCCTATGTGAATCCACCCCTTCATTAATAGCCTACATATTCACTGTGAAATATCTGCAAAAAGCTTACATAATAGGTTGTGTAATCTCTTATAACTTAGTTTTATTTTTCGTATCTTTTGCCACTTATAATAGTTCACACTCTTAATCATGGTATGACACCATATTTTAATTTTTTAGAATAAATATTACTTTATTTTTGTTCAAGTCAATCTTTAACTTTAGAACTTTTTTATACCATTACTGTAATATTAATAAAATCATGTAGTATTTAATAATTTCTTGAAGATTGATACTACATTAGAACATTCTGAACACAAAACCTTCGACTTTTTCATATTATTCTGAAGGGTGTCGGAGACCACACAAAATTGAATGTTTTGCATCAAACACAGCTTCTTCAATAAAACTCCATTTAGTTTCTCTCCCTCTGTGTAAGATAATTGTTAATAAATAATAGCTGTTCACATATATACATACAAACGTAAATGCAAACTTATACTATTCTTTCCCGCATGTTGTAAGATCGAACTGCCCTTAGTGTTTATTTCAATCACAAATTGTCGTGAATAGATTATTATAGATTGTTTTATTGGTTATGGATTGTTTTATTGCTTATAACTTGTATGTGCATATTAGTTATTTGTGCAATATGCATATCCAACGAGGTAGCTACGCTACACCATTCTCCTAGAAATCTACAAAGAAGTGATTGAAGCTTCTTGTATGTGAAATGTGGTTCCTACTCAGACATTTATTTTTTAAATATATGATCGGTGATTTACAAGAATATAAAACTAGACAATTCTTATGGGTCGATGTTAACGGTATTGAAAGTTTACTTGTTTTTTAACCCAAGCAACGCCGGGTCTTCCTGCTAAGTTTTATATAAATGATTACTTAATATGAATTATTATTTTTTACTTGTAAAGCGATAAAATATCTATTAAAACTTACAAGAACACATTGAGTAGATATTGCGAAGATAAGATATAGAATTTCTATTGATAATCCGAAGGCCATCACTCGCAGTTTTTCAATTCATAAATAACAAAAAAGAGTGAAATATTCATTAATAGGATTTATTCTCATTTATCTCGAAATTATTGTTTTGTAGAATATAATAATTAATACGTAATAGGGAATAGACTTGTTTAATGATGCAATTTTTTATTTTATTGGACTGCTGAAATATGATTTAAATTAACAATTTGTATCAGGTAATTAATTTTACATTAATATTATTTTTCACAATTTGTTTCAGGCAGTTGTTGCGTTATAATATACGAAATTGTCTTTCATAATTAATTTTTATCTAAATGATTAAAAATATTCATTAAAGATAAGATACGAGATATCATTCACATCATTCGGCATATAAAAAGCTTGAAAAAGTTTAGCTCTATCTTTATTTGTATTACTAATAGCAAATGGCTAGATTCTCTTTATTATTATTGTTGCTGGGCGCTCTTACAAAAGGTATTATCAATATTTTTTTAATTCTAAATATCGCATTAAATGCGCTAACAATAAATTAAATTCATAAGTTTAATTAATTAATTTTCAGTTAGGATTTATGGGAATTTTACTTTTATTTTAAAAATATACTTTTTCTAATATATTTTTAAAATATTAAAATAATACAAATGATTTTTAATATATAAAATCCAAAGAGAGTTAAAGTGTATTTTAAACAACCATTTTACGAGTAAATTCATTTAATTGATTCCATTTCCAAAAATTTTCATGTTTATAAGATTTAATGTAGCAGTTTTTATATATTTTTATTTAAATTGTGATTTTTAGTTTTGCGTAATAACATAAAAAGAATTGATGTTTCTAATGAATATATAAGTATATTCTAAAATATCTAATGGATTTTAATTTGTACTATATAAAGACATGAAAATGAAAATGAAGAAAACAATGAGGATGAATGATAAATAAATACTGTAATCGCCATTGAATCGGAAATTGCTGATTAGAATAAAATTGAGAAATTTTATGCATTGTTTATCTTAAATTTAGGTAAATTAGGGAAAATAGGACATATCAAACGAATAGCCGCAATTTTATTGGACTTTTAAGGCTAAATAACTACTAAGTAATTTGGTAGGAGCCAGGAGCCAGGAGCCGGGTAGAAAAGATCCGGGCGATCTTTTCTTCCAGAATATCCTAAAATTAAATTAAATTAATTTATTTATTTATAATTAGTAAATTTAACAAGAGATGCCTCCTGTCAAATTACTTAGTAAGTATTTAGCATTAATAGCCCGATAAAAGAATCTGGCTGTTTGTTTGATATTTTAAGTAATTTTCGGGTTAATTGTATTTATTATACATAGGAAATAGAACCTCTATAAAAATACCTTATTTCTTCTAATAGATAGCCTCACGGAAGAATGTCCATATAATTGGAAATATTTTCAAGGCCATTGTTATTTGGGTGTCTCGGGATACCCTGAGAGCGCTCTTTCATGGTATGATGCCGAAGATAATTGTAGAAGAAAGAATGCTACCTTAGTATCAATTCTATCTTCGGAGGAAAATGATTTTGTTTCGAATCTGGTAAAAAAAAATCACGATTATATTATTTTTTCTCTTTTTAAAAATGCTTAATATAGAGTAATAAAAAATATAACTTGTGCATAGAAATGCGTGAATTATTATACTTCATTATTATGTATAGTTTTTATATTATAATTGCAGGTAAAACCGATAATGTTTACAGATGACATCTGGATTGGTTTACACGCTCTAACTTATCCTGGGAAATTTAACTGGTCCGATGGATCCAAACTGAGTTACCAAATTTGGGATTCAACTAGAACTTCAGCCAATAAATGCGTAGCTTTAAGGAAAGATAACGGCAAGTTGAATTTTTTTTTCATTTTGATAATGTAATATAAAATGTAAAAATAAAAGTTGATAAATAATTTATTATATTTCAATAGGGGAATGGAAAGATAAAAACTGTGGATATCTCCAAGGTTTTGTTTGCAAACGAATATCTGGAGACAAGTTTGTACCACCTCCAGTTTCAATTTATGTACCAAGTGGTAACTGTCCAGCAACTTGGTATAAATACGGTAAATATAAATTGTTAAATCTATGTTGAAGACGAAAGCAAAGTGACAAAATATTTCTTAAATGCGGTTTAAATTATATATGATAGGCTCAAAATGTTATAAATTTTTTGGTGAATCAAACGACGAAAAAGTGACGTGGAAAGAAGCCAAAGAAAAATGCCAATCTCTCGGAGAAAATCATTTTCTAGTTTCCATTCACAGCGAATCCGAACAGAGTTAGTTGCAAATAATATTAAAACATTTCATTAACTTTATTGAATTTACATTGTAAACCCTCAATTCTAGTGTTTCTAACAAGTCTACAAGCTTATCACAATTACGATGCTTGGATCGGACTGGAAAGAAGTTACACTTCCAAACTCGAAATGTGGTCAGACAATTCGATATTCAATTACACTAATTGGGTTCCTGGCGCTGGAGGTTATTATTGGGTAAATTTCTACAAATCATAATAATTATCTGAATTCATCATTTAACGTATATTTTAAATTTTGTAATAGGTAACACAATGCGCTAAATTAACATCTACGAAGAAATCTGCTGGAAAATGGGTTCCTACTATGTGCAACACAAAATCAGGCTACATTTGTCAAAGAGAACCCGGTAATTTTTTATTTATTTAATTAAAATATAGAAATTCGATATTTAAAAAAAATTCACATTTTACGAAATGTTTTTTAGATCCCGCTTATAAACCTCATGTAATTGAAACCAATAAGGATTGCCAGAAAGGTTATAGTAATTACAGAAACGCCTGCTATCGTTTAGTTAAACAAAGAAATTCATGGTCTGAAGCAGAAAAGCAATGTCGTCAAGAAAATGGGCATCTTGTTTCCATTAATGATAACTTCGAATTTGCTTTTCTTTATAATTTCGTTAAGGATGTCAAAGAAGATTTATGGATTGGATTGAGAGACGAAGATGTAAGTCTATTTGATTTCAATGCACTCCTGTTGGAATGTTAATTTCGGTAGTTTATAATATTTACTGTTAATCATTTGGGTTTGCTAATGAGATGTTGATGAAAACATTAATTTTAACTTGAAATCAATCAAAACCAGCGTCGATCAAAACATTAACTTATACGAAATAAAAACGATTGTATTATTGTTGTGTGCCGCCTGCTCTTTTGCCACGGCACCCCATATTATACACTAAGACCCACAACAAAATAACGCACCAAATAAGCTAATACTTAGTTTATTATTTGCACTTTATTACTTTACTCATATAATGAAATGTGAATGAAAGACTGAATCCAACTTGTTCGGAGTGCAATCTGTAATGTTTTTCGGGAGAGCGTCATTTTCCCAGTAACAAACGAAACCAAATAATTAATGTCTTATCATACGGTGCAGCGTGCAAGCAGGCATATCAGTCAAAGATTATTAGAGTTTTGAGATATTTTTATTATTTTTCATATAAAAATATAACGGGAGTCGTGTATATTTATAGTGCTTTTAGTATTGTGTATACCCAAAATTAAAAAATGATTTTTAATTTGGGGTATACACATATATATATTTAATAGGTATATTTAATTTATTTAATAGGTATATTTAATTCAGAGCATTGGCTGACAGAAGAGTGTTGAAAAAAATGTAGCAAGTACAGTACAGTACTTCAAATGTTACTAGTGACAAGGAGACTGAAAAGGAAAATACAAACGAACTTACAGATCCAGGCACTAGCGCTGTTTAAAATATTGAAAGAAAAGTTTATCCTCGCAAAACGTGTTGTGTTTTGTTTAGAAAGTTTATTTCCCGGCGTATCTCAATCTAAACACAGCGCAGTAATATACAGAGCAGTCATTCAACTTAACTCAGCGCTCCAGTGGTGAACCATAAAACTAATGTTAGAGAAAGTAGTTAATGAGTAAGCTCAAATGTGCACTTGGATCACCCGTCAAACTACATTGGATTTTTGTCACCGTATTATTTTGTTTGTTACTCTGACACTTCGTCATATAATAAAGTACTGTACATATAATAAAGTGTTTAATTTGTAATAGCAAATGAAGTTAAATTCTATACGTTCTGTGAATTTGAACGTACAGCACGTCTGAAATACTGGCCGAGCCAACTTGATGGAAGAGTTTTATTCCATCGGGTTGGCTCGAGCCAGTATTTTAAAATAGTCTCATTTCGTTTGGAGACTGACATCGAGGGTCAATATTCAACTCATCGAATATACACGGTCTCTACCGAAACTGAAGGTGTTGAAGAGCCCATGGAGATAGCAACCAACTCCTGCATTCTTAATTTGCCGAAATGTGTGGAAAAACATAAATAAGGGCACGAGCCTCATGGATGCATTTTAGAGATTTGTATACAGTATGCTAATGTGATCTGTTGGAATAACACAAGGATAGAATTAAATCTAATGTCATCAAATAAATGGCTATAATATAGCGGTATCGTCGCGTTGAGAATGGATAAACACACACAATGCAGCAAAAATAAAGATTTTTGTGTACTGTATTTCAATGCTTCACTAATGTTGTGGTGCGGCATATGAACAGACCAACTTTAGATTAATTTAGTATTAATATATAACTCATTGATGCAATCATTTTAATTATAAAAGAATTGTACAAAAGCAAGCTAATAAAAATTTGTGGCATTCAGCTAAACAAATTGCCGTTAGATTAATTTTTTAATGTATTCTAAAATTTTAGGGAGACGGAATTTACAGCTGGACGGATGATTGGCCTAATTTATTTTTGGCTTGGGAAAAGCGACCGGGTCAGTCCAAGACACCCAAATGCACCTATATGAACAACTCCACTCGACTTTGGAATGTCGATAATTGCAAACTTTATCTTCCTTACGTATGCAAAGTGACTCCAGGTAATTACAGTGCATATATATACATATATAAGCTATATATAGTTTTATATAAAAAACAATGTAACATAGTTCATATTAGAATTGTTGTTACTACGTGACAGAAACTCCACCAGCAATTCCTATTATAAAACATAAGGGTAAATGTCCTTCTTACTGGAACGATGCCATGGATTTTGGAGGAAAATATTGTTATCAAATTATTAATCAACAGACATTATCCTGGGGGAAAGCTTTGCAGCTCTGTCTGACCCATGGTAATGAACTTTTAAACATAATAAATACTTATTCCCAACTAATTATATTACTATTAACTGGATTATAAATTTATGTTTTGATAAAAACACGAGATTGTATAGATTTAAAGAATAGTAAAGAAAGTATAAAGAAATGATTTAATTTTATAATTTATTTTGCAATGTCCAATTTTTTGTAGGTTCCACATTAGCATCTTTTCATTCCATTTATGAAACCGAACTTCTTTGGCCTCTGATCGGCGACGATTCCGAAAAATTATGGCTGGGTCTCTTCAAGAGATTTGATGGTAAGATTTACTATTTGCTTGTGATTTATTATTATTTTAATCCGATTCTATTGTCGTTTTAGGCGAATTTGTATGGCAAGATGGCTCAAAAGTAAATTTTACTAATTGGAACCCCAGTGCCAGAAAAGAAGGTGACTGCGTTTACATGACTTCGATCGACATGAAATGGATACAACAACCTTGTGACGATGGATTTTCTCACCCAAAACCTCTTTGCATGAAAGAAAAAGGTAGTTTTCCAATTGTTTCTCTCTACTGATGTATGTACAGTGCGATCGTAATTATCGCGGAGATTATGTCCTTGAAGTGCGAGCTCTTAAAGATCCGCACAAACGAAAGCCAATTATTCAAAGAAATACATAAAAATTTGGAGGTGCGCACCGTAAACACGTAACCACGCACTCTCGCTAATCCGAACGTCGCTTAACTCGAATCAAGTTTGTTCGTTTCTTTCGCTAAATGTTCTAGCCATAAACAAAAAGAAATCGTGTATCATTTTAAACACGTAACGCATCTTAACATAAATGTAGGTACCAAATACAGTATAAAAATCTTTTATACTGTATTTGTCCGAACATCGAATATAGAGTTGCGTTTTGTAAAGGAAATTCCGTTATCAGAAAGTTAATTAATTTAATGAAATTTTTATAACGTTTCTTTTAAAATAAGAAAGTTTTAATTTTTTACATTAGATATGTTGAATTTTATAAAACATTTAAAACCGTAAACAAAAACAGATAATAAAAATTAACTCAAAAGATTTTGGTGTTCCTGAAACGGAATTTAGAGTACAAAAAATATTACATACGAGAGCGATGCCGAGGACCGTATATGTTTGTTTGTAGTCATTTTGACCTCCTTTTCTTCATATATCACCCTAATAAATTGAGCAAATCCGTACAATAATTGGTCCGGATTAGCGAGAACGTACTGCATTTATAAAAGTAAAAAAATTTTATTTTATACAAATAAGTATTTTTAAAATTTCTTAAATATAATTAGTGTAAATTAAGTACAATATGTAACGAAAATTTAAGTATACTTCAGAAGAAAATTTTCTTTAAAAATTTCTATTGAATGTCACCCATAAAAATACAGGTAACCTGAAATATCACTCGGGAAAATCACGATCGCACTTTATATATTGAAGATTAAATTATTTATTAAATTTTGTTATTATTAAAAACATCAAGATATCGTTTTTTTCATCTTAAATTTACATTCAGCCATTTTATAAAATGCCTCGATAGGCTAAATAAGTTTAATATATAACTGAACCATATTGGTTTGAATAAAATTTCGAATAAATCTATGAACATGAGTAGAATAAGCTATAAAAGAAATATTCGAAATTGTTGTAAAGTTATGATATAATTACAACTAATAAGATGAAAAATAACCTAAATTATTTAACCCGTATATTTTCAGATCGCTCTTAAACGCCCGTCCATCAGTGAAACTGAAATGTATTTTAAAAACTGTTTCGTAATTTAATAAATAATTTTAACGTAATGAAATCGAATTTACTATTAATTATTGCTTAAATATATTTTGTTTTTAAAGTGAATTGTGGAGCTATGGGGATCCCCTTTCATTATTCCACGATAGATTGACTAACGTTTAAGAAACGTCGGGATGCCTGACGTCAGTAACTTTTTTCTCGAGAGAACTGAACCTTCACACACTTAAGTGGGAGATATTAAACAGCCACAAAAATAATAATTCTAAATAAAAGCATTTTGAGAATGAATTTTTTAGCAATTTTCTAGTTTTATTGAAATTAAGTTCAATGAGTTTACAATTGTAAAAAAGAATTTCAGTTTAAAAGTCAAATACAATTTTAAAAATACTTTGATCATTTAATTCTACGATGGATGAAATCAGACAAAGTTGTCACATATAACACACATTATGAAAATTGTTTACAATTATGAAATTTTTATTTGATAGTTCATAAATTACTATATTATAATTAAAAAGAAATCACTGGGTAGAAAAATGAATCCATTTTTTCTTTATCAGCTCCTCAAGATTTGGCACCGTCACCATCTTGAACTGATTTATCGTCATTTTTTACCGATAATTCGGATGAATCCTCTGTTTTTCTCTGTCTTAACACTTGTGCAATTAAATTATCTTCTTCCGATCCAGTTAATTTAGCATCGTGATATTTAATATCACTTGAAACGTCATCCATTTCTTTCACTTCACTGACATTTAATGATTTCTTAAACATCAATCTTCTGTCTTCTTTCTAAAAGTTTAAATTATTATTATTATAAAATTTTTAGAAAGTAATTTTTAACTTCTAATGAACGTTAAATACTTTTTATTCACATCTCAACTGATCATATACAGAAATAATTAGAATTAAAAAAATAAAAGGCAACCAAATTTTAAAAATTATGAATTATGGAATAGTTTTACAAAATTTCATAAAATAAATTACTTAATTTCTAACATCAGAAGTTTTTAATTAGCAGTATTTAAACAATGGTTGGATGACAAAATAATAATTTTATTTAGCACATTCCTCATTAGGAAGATGTTAAATAAAATTTATATTAGGAATTTAAAATGGGTTTCTATTACATAGCATTGATAATTCATCTTATTTATTTATTAATATTTTCTCTCATCCAAACTTTTTTCCTAATTTTTACAACAAAAATCTGGAATTCTGAATTTGCACTTCAATTAAATAAATATTTGCACCTTTTTTCTTAGATTATTTGATGAGTTAGTACTATTATTAGTAAATGGTGTATTATTCTTTCTTCATAAATTATTTTTAAATCATCTTGTTAACTGGTGGCCAAAAGTTTCTGATTCCCTAAGTTAATTTTAGTCCAGATTAATAAATAATTAAAATAATGAATATGATTTGCATTGCATTCTGGAAACTTTTCTACATTGTTCAGTTTCCTAGCAACATAAAAAACATGCTGCATCATTGCATCTCATACACATAATTCTGTATAGAATCCTACAATTTTTAGAATTTTTTAGATGTAGAGACCTGGCCTTAGAAACATAAAAAAATTCCTTAACAAATAAAGAAGAAGTTAAATCATTTTTACTAAGACATCTTGCAACTATCATGTGTTAATAAAACTGAGGCAGAGCCAGAAAGAAAGAGGTGATTCTTGCACAGGCCAGGTATAGAAGAGGTGATCCAAGAACAAAGCAATCGATGTTTATTGCTATGTTCTTATATTTGTTTTTTGCACCCATTTTCTGTCAAGCATGCAATGCTGTTATATACATATCTGCCCCCTAAATTCCATTAGGGGTACTCAATTGCATAAGGGAGCATGGACATTATTTACTTTGACCCTACTGTACCTTGAAAACAAAGTCATGGACCCCCATTTTTTACTACATTTTGGGATTTCTCATCATAATTAATAGAAAATGGCAAAGTTTTATCAAAATCAGCCCATCAAATTTTGAGAGTGAACACAGTTCTGTAAACCACATATTTGAGGTGGAAAGTCACTTTCTCCTATGCTTATTTTTAAAAAAGCAACCCATTTTATTGATGTTTCTGCATAACAAATTGTTAACAGTTATGAATCACTAGCCAAAAAGTTCCTGAATGGGATCAGAAACTTATTGGCTGATGGCATTTTAGATTACTGAATTGTCAATCAATAAATTACATGATCAATGTTTTTCAAGAAAGCATGACTTTTATGTAAGATAATACAACTACATATAAAGCTAAGGATTCCATCAAGGAAATTGAAAATCCTTTCCTCCCAGAAGCACCGTGTGGACTGATTGGCCTGAAAACTCACCAGACCTGAATCCCACGGAAAACATTTGATTGCAATTGCAGGAGTAAGTATTTACATTATCCAGACCATGCAACAGGAAACAATTGATTCGTTGGTTCAACACGAATGGACTTCCTAATGTAGCCCAAAGTTGGCTGAGTGCACACACTTATCCTTGAAGATTAAGTGCTGAACAGAGTCAGAGATCAAGTTCAAAAGTATAAGATTTATTAGTATTGGAAATGCATTCCCAATACTAAGATAAGTCTGTGCACTCAGCCAACTTTGGGCTACATTGAGAAACATTAACTCAGACAAGAAATGAGGATATTTACAATGAATGGACTTCCATATCTTAGGAAAAGCTACCTAATACCATTCTAAGCTTCCCTAAAACAGAAAAGGAATGTTTGGCTAGTGATGGAAGCCATACTAAATACTAACACAGAAAATTGATGTTACAACTGTAGTATACAGTAAGTTTATTATTGTTAATAAATTTGAATATAAAATAGAAATTTGTGTTTTTCATTTTTTATAACTAATAAAAACAAGGAACATGTTCAGATTCAAACACTTTTTAGCCATCCTATGTAATTATATTTTCGCAGAGTTATTATTTTTCTTTTGAAGTTCCTCAGCTCTCATGTTCCAAAGTTCTCAATGAATTTCCTATTTAAAAAACAAAAAATAATAAAGACTAAATATGTAGGAATCTTGAGAAATGACAGCACAAAAACATCAATATTTTATATATCTAAAATAGTAGTAGATTAATTTTTGATTTGACTCTCGACTGTTTCAATATTTAATTTTATTTAACTATCTTAATATTTACACATTTTTTCATTAAAACAAAAAGAAAACTAATGAGTGACTTTACGCATACTTCATCTATTTCTCTTCACTAGTTATATATATATTTGCTATCAAGTAAAATGATAAATTTTTTCTGTACAAATTGCTCTTTCTAATTAAAAAAATTAATAAGAGTAAAGGAAAATGACAATGAAAATTTAGTTCATGCTAATTAGATAAAATTAAATGGAAACAGAAATCTGGTATTACAAAAATTATAGTAGAAAAGGTCTGAATAAAATGAATTGTTACTATTCAGGGAAATAAGTAACATATTGTAGGTTAATAACAAAAATAATGAAAAAACAATTTATGAATAGTACTGTCAAAGTAATTTGCTGATAGCAAAAAATTTTTTAACCTTTAAAATTTGAATTTTAGTTTAAATACATAAAATTTTATTAAAAATTCATGTTAAGGAACTTTCTAAGTAGAAATTTCGTTTTGTAGCCACAAAAGACTAAAAAAATTGATACTTTTGAAACTTTTACTGCTAATTAAAAAATTCTTTATTGTTAACACATATTACAAAGCATTGTAAGAGAATATTAATAATAATTGATGCTTACTGATTTTACCTTTTGAGCTGCTTCATTCATGTTAGTTGTTCCAGCAAATAAGGCTTTACATAATTCTTCTTCTTGTGCTGTTGTTTGAAGCATCTAAAATATTAAATAAACAAATAATAATTTT
>NW_019384629.1:656535-666450 GCF_000671375.1 Centruroides sculpturatus
CCCCTCTAATCCGTCACCTTTGGGACTGGGGGTATGGTCGAAACACAAAAAAGGTCAGATTATCAGAAAAAAGTAAAATAAACAATCTTCCCCTTTGTCCAGTCTTTGTAGCACTGCTAATTTTTCATTTAATGAAAGAGTAACGTGTTTACGTTTCACTCCTGACATGTTGAAAACACACACAAAATCGTACATATACACAATGTAAAACATATACTGTAACAAACACAGAAAAACTCCACAGACGGTGAGTCACCGACGAGTCGGGACAAGTTTCTCGAATCCGAAACGGTCGGATTAACTGGAGTGACGGACTAGCCGAGGGCGGGGACTAGAAGGGTTCTACTGTATGTAAGAAATATTTTGCAGAAATTAAACAGCATGAATATTTTTATTTATTTATACAAAAAAAATCAATGCTTTAGAAATAAAAACAATTTCAGCAGAGAAAAGTTTTAAAAATATCACTAAACAAGACTGGAAGATTTACTAATAATAAAATAATAATTCTTTGAAACTCACAATATGTGATAAAATAAAACTTTCCTAATACAGGTAACCCCTGTATAACACGGTAGTTACGTTCCAAAAAAATGCCGTGTTATGCGAAACAAACAACTAGTAAGAAAAGGAGGGTTAGGTTCCAAAAATTAAAAAACATGCTATTATATAAATAACAACAACTCTAAGCCCGAACTGCGTAACTGGCAAGCGCACTGCACGGCAAGCCCCGTCCCAGGCCATTCTTTTATTCCAGAAGGTTCTAAAATTTATTTAATAATTTATTTATTTAATTTTAATTATTAATTTAATTAAGAGATGGCACCTAACGCCTACCTCTAATGTCAAATTACTTTATTCCAATCATTTAATTAGCCGTATTATAGCCCGATATTTAGGCAATCGTTTGGTAATTTATCATGCTATTATATTTATAAGGAACCAAGTCCGAGCATTATTTTTATTTACTTTTATTTTGCTTTTTATTATATTTTTTTTGGGGCTTATGTTTTGTTAGGATGAAGGTTTCCTCACCATTCACCTTAGAAACTTAAAAATGGAAGAGAAACCAACTCACCAACGAGAGAAAAGCGCCGTAAAAAAAACTCATGCACACTTACATTCCCGAGCGGAAAAAAGTAAGTCCGCACCGAGAAAAAGGGGGGAGAAGACCCCACAACTTAAATTCGCTAAACCTTAAAAGAATAAAACATCCTGAAAATTGTAAAAAAGAATAATGTAAAAGGTTAGCGAGTATTGTCGGAAGATAGGCTGCCAGACAAATAGAAAAGTTTATTGTTAGCAAATAAGTATGTAAATGAGGGGAGTGATCGCATTCAGAATTGTGAAATACTGTGAGGTGACGCCTCACAGTATAAAGACTGAACGTCAAGTGAAGATGGACGAGGTGAACTCCAGTTAGCAACGAGCTTGGTGAGCTTCATAGCAGTGAACAAGAGAGGTGTCCAAGGATCAAATAGTTCCAAGGCGATTTTGAAGTTATTCGATTTGTAGATCAACGAATAGAGAAGGTCTTGAGAGTTGAGGAAATAGGTTCCTAGTATATTGAGGTGACGATTAGGATCTTTAATTCATAAGGATTATTGTATATAAGTTAAGTCTTTGAATTTTGTTGAATTCCAAAGGGGAATAGATTTAAGTTAGAAACTAGATTGATTTGAGTTTTATCGGGTTGATTCTTATTGATTTTCATTGAATAAATTGAAATTGTTTGATTTTTACTAAATTTTGTAAATAGTTATTATTAGAATTATTTATTAAATATTTGATTTTGTTATTGACAAACTTGGTCATTATTTAATTTCGGTGCACGCTAAAAGTCCAGACCTGGCACGTAACGCAAATCCGCGTAAAGTACCCGTTAGGTAATGGCTATTTCCGGCACACAGTTGTGTCGATAATCGTTGTAGAGGGCGGAAAAATAATATAGTACTTTACATATTTTCATAATTAAGATAAGAAAATTTTAATAAAGATATTTAAGTGGTACATATTAATATAAATTAAATAATGTTTTCTTCATTATCACTAAAAGCACTAGTAACCGAGGATAACTTGTCAAAAAGAAAACGGCACGTTATCCTTATTCTCTGAGCATTTTTCTGCATTATCTTCAGATCCATGCTTTACCTTTTGCAAAATGTACGTAATTTTAGATAGCTTGCTTCTAGTTAAAAGATCTTTATAAATTTCCTCATATGGTGCTAAACACTTATGAAGAATAAAGCAAGTATGAAAAAAGGGAAAAACATCTGGCAACATCAGAAGCAGAAGCGTTGCGATCTGGCAACGTTGAAACAAGTTTCGAGAAGGACCATGTGTATCGACAAAAGGCGAGAAAAGAAAATTTACATACTTAAGTACTAATAGTTCATGAAAATAATAATTTTCGTGAACTATTATTACTTAAGTATGTAAAAATTTATTACATTTCATGTTGTACGAGGGTTTTACCCAATTCTCAAACCGCGTCAGAGTAAATCCGTGCTATAACAGTACTGTGTTATACGGGGGTGGTACCAATTCTCGAACCGTGTTAGAGTGAATCCGTGCTATAGAAGTGCCGTGCTATACGGAGGTTACCTGTACATGATGTCTGAAAATTTATTGTGGAAAAGGTTTCAGTTAAGTTCCAATAAAAGTAAAATTTTATGTATGATATTACAGTTTCTCCTCCAGTAAATGCTGGAAATGTTCCCCAGAGGCTCCAAAATCCAGGGAACTGAGGTCCATAGACCAAACAGGCCAAATTCCACAGGAGATTATGTGACCAGCAAAGAAGTTTCCAAAAACTGTAGTCCAAAAACCAGAACATTTGTGTACTGGTTTTTGGACTACAGTTTTTGGTACTTTGTGTATATTTGTGTACTGGTTTTTGGACTACAGACTGTCCAAAAACCAGAACACTATGTACTGCAAAGTGGAAATGCAGGATATACAACTTATGGGTCTCATATGCAATGCTAAGTGTAACATTAAAATCAATACAAAGTTTTCACAGTAACTTCACAGTAACTTTTTGGACACTCTATATGATCAAAATGTTTGAAATGTACCCTAACAACTTTTTACACTTTACCTGTTTATCATTACTTGGTGCGATAGAACTACTAGTAGATCCCATATTTTTTTCTTTTAATCTTCCCTCTCTAGTCCACACAATTTTCGCTCGTACATGATCACTTCTGTAAGGACTACAAAAAAGTTACTGTTCATCGGTAATCTAATTTTTATATTTATGAATTAACTTACCTTTCTTGCATTGGAAAATTCTCAGAACAAAGAGAATGATAAGATGGAGAACAAACAATAGATTGTGAATCACTCCTCGAATCTGAATTCTCAATATTAAACTGAAATTCCTCTGTATGTAAAATGTCTGCTTCTGAAAATCATCATCAATATTAAAAAACTATACATATTGTATTATGATTTATTCTTAATTTTAGAATTAGTAAATACCTTCAAAATACAGTGGAACCTCGGTATATGACCTTAATCCGTTCCTGATGTTTGGACTTATACTGAATAGGACGTATACTAAACCAACCTTTCCCATAAGAAGTAATGTAAAAATGATTAATCCATTCTCGTGTAAAAAAACAAATAGCTGGATTTAAACACCTCGCTTTCCTGGTTAGTTCCTGCTTGATTTTTCATGAGATCAGCATGTATCTTTTTAGCTTTCTCACAAATAATTTCTTCCGATAGGATGTCACCAGCACACTGTTTTTCAGTTATCCAAGCAAAAGCAATTTCTCAACATCATCTGAAGTCTTTGATCTCTGTTTACAAATTGATTTAACTCCTTTCGCAACGATAGCAGATTTAATAATGTCTTTATTTTTCGCAATTGTCGATATCTTCGTTCTTGGAATATGGTATGCAACAGTTAAACCTCGAACACACGTCACCTTCATATTTCTCAACAATCTCTTTTTTCAGTTCCATTGTGATTCTAGTGATTTTTTTTAGTTTTCTGTTTCTTTTCATTTGCCTTTTTGCAATTCATGATTAATAAAATAATAAAATTTTACTTAAAATTTAAAAAAGTTATAAACCGTGGCACCGCAAACATCTAGTCAGNTAAATTAAGTACAATATGTAACGAAAATTTAAGTATACTTCAGAAGAAAATTTTCTTTAAAAATTTCTATTGAATGTCACCCATAAAAATACAGGTAACCTGAAATATCACTCGGGAAAATCACGATCGCACTTTATATATTGAAGATTAAATTATTTATTAAATTTTGTTATTATTAAAAACATCAAGATATCGTTTTTTTCATCTTAAATTTACATTCAGCCATTTTATAAAATGCCTCGATAGGCTAAATAAGTTTAATATATAACTGAACCATATTGGTTTGAATAAAATTTCGAATAAATCTATGAACATGAGTAGAATAAGCTATAAAAGAAATATTCGAAATTGTTGTAAAGTTATGATATAATTACAACTAATAAGATGAAAAATAACCTAAATTATTTAACCCGTATATTTTCAGATCGCTCTTAAACGCCCGTCCATCAGTGAAACTGAAATGTATTTTAAAAACTGTTTCGTAATTTAATAAATAATTTTAACGTAATGAAATCGAATTTATTATTAATTATTGCTTAAATATATTTTGTTTTTAAAGTGAATTGTGGAGCTATGGGGATCCCCTTTCATTATTCCACGATAGATTGACTAACGTTTAAGAAACGTCGGGATGCCTGACGTCAGTAACTTTTTTCTCGAGAGAACTGAACCTTCACACACTTAAGTGGGAGATATTAAACAGCCACAAAAATAATAATTCTAAATAAAAGCATTTTGAGAATGAATTTTTTAGCAATTTTCTAGTTTTATTGAAATTAAGTTCAATGAGTTTACAATTGTAAAAAAGAATTTCAGTTTAAAAGTCAAATACAATTTTAAAAATACTTTGATCATTTAATTCTACGATGGATGAAATCAGACAAAGTTGTCACATATAACACACATTATGAAAATTGTTTACAATTATGAAATTTTTATTTGATAGTTCATAAATTACTATATTATAATTAAAAAGAAATCACTGGGTAGAAAAATGAATCCATTTTTTCTTTATCAGCTCCTCAAGATTTGGCACCGTCACCATCTTGAACTGATTTATCGTCATTTTTTACCGATAATTCGGATGAATCCTCTGTTTTTCTCTGTCTTAACACTTGTGCAATTAAATTATCTTCTTCCGATCCAGTTAATTTAGCATCGTGATATTTAATATCACTTGAAACGTCATCCATTTCTTTCACTTCACTGACATTTAATGATTTCTTAAACATCAATCTTCTGTCTTCTTTCTAAAAGTTTAAATTATTATTATTATAAAATTTTTAGAAAGTAATTTTTAACTTCTAATGAACGTTAAATACTTTTTATTCACATCTCAACTGATCATATACAGAAATAATTAGAATTAAAAAAATAAAAGGCAACCAAATTTTAAAAATTATGAATTATGGAATAGTTTTACAAAATTTCATAAAATAAATTACTTAATTTCTAACATCAGAAGTTTTTAATTAGCAGTATTTAAACAATGGTTGGATGACAAAATAATAATTTTATTTAGCACATTCCTCATTAGGAAGATGTTAAATAAAATTTATATTAGGAATTTAAAATGGGTTTCTATTACATAGCATTGATAATTCATCTTATTTATTTATTAATATTTTCTCTCATCCAAACTTTTTTCCTAATTTTTACAACAAAAATCTGGAATTCTGAATTTGCACTTCAATTAAATAAATATTTGCACCTTTTTTCTTAGATTATTTGATGAGTTAGTACTATTATTAGTAAATGGTGTATTATTCTTTCTTCATAAATTATTTTTAAATCATCTTGTTAACTGGTGGCCAAAAGTTTCTGATTCCCTAAGTTAATTTTAGTCCAGATTAATAAATAATTAAAATAATGAATATGATTTGCATTGCATTCTGGAAACTTTTCTACATTGTTCAGTTTCCTAGCAACATAAAAAACATGCTGCATCATTGCATCTCATACACATAATTCTGTATAGAATCCTACAATTTTTAGAATTTTTTAGATGTAGAGACCTGGCCTTAGAAACATAAAAAAATTCCTTAACAAATAAAGAAGAAGTTAAATCATTTTTACTAAGACATCTTGCAACTATCATGTGTTAATAAAACTGAGGCAGAGCCAGAAAGAAAGAGGTGATTCTTGCACAGGCCAGGTATAGAAGAGGTGATCCAAGAACAAAGCAATCGATGTTTATTGCTATGTTCTTATATTTGTTTTTTGCACCCATTTTCTGTCAAGCATGCAATGCTGTTATATACATATCTGCCCCCTAAATTCCATTAGGGGTACTCAATTGCATAAGGGAGCATGGACATTATTTACTTTGACCCTACTGTACCTTGAAAACAAAGTCATGGACCCCCATTTTTTACTACATTTTGGGATTTCTCATCATAATTAATAGAAAATGGCAAAGTTTTATCAAAATCAGCCCATCAAATTTTGAGAGTGAACACAGTTCTGTAAACCACATATTTGAGGTGGAAAGTCACTTTCTCCTATGCTTATTTTTAAAAAAGCAACCCATTTTATTGATGTTTCTGCATAACAAATTGTTAACAGTTATGAATCACTAGCCAAAAAGTTCCTGAATGGGATCAGAAACTTATTGGCTGATGGCATTTTAGATTACTGAATTGTCAATCAATAAATTACATGATCAATGTTTTTCAAGAAAGCATGACTTTTATGCATGACTTTTATGTAAGATAATACAACTACATATAAAGCTAAGGATTCCATCAAGGAAATTGAAAATCCTTTCCTCCCAGAAGCACCGTGTGGACTGATTGGCCTGAAAACTCACCAGACCTGAATCCCACGGAAAACATTTGATTGCAATTGCAGGAGTAAGTATTTACATTATCCAGACCATGCAACAGGAAACAATTGATTCGTTGGTTCAACACGAATGGACTTCCTGATGTAGCCCAAAGTTGGCTGAGTGCACACACTTATCCTTGAAGATTAAGTGCTGAACAGAGTCAGAGATCAAGTTCAAAAGTATAAGATTTATTAGTATTGGAAATGCATTCCCAATACTAAGATAAGTCTGTGCACTCAGCCAACTTTGGGCTACATTGAGAAACATTAACTCAGACAAGAAATGAGGATATTTACAATGAATGGACTTCCATATCTTAGGAAAAGCTACCTAATACCATTCTAAGCTTCCCTAAAACAGAAAAGGAATGTTTGGCTAGTGATGGAAGCCATACTAAATACTAACACAGAAAATTGATGTTACAACTGTAGTATACAGTAAGTTTATTATTGTTAATAAATTTGAATATAAAATAGAAATTTGTGTTTTTCATTTTTTATAACTAATAAAAACAAGGAACATGTTCAGATTCAAACACTTTTTAGCCATCCTATGTAATTATATTTTCGCAGAGTTATTATTTTTCTTTTGAAGTTCCTCAGCTCTCATGTTCCAAAGTTCTCAATGAATTTCCTATTTAAAAAACAAAAAATAATAAAGACTAAATATGTAGGAATCTTGAGAAATGACAGCACAAAAACATCAATATTTTATATATCTAAAATAGTAGTAGATTAATTTTTGATTTGACTCTCGACTGTTTCAATATTTAATTTTATTTAACTATCTTAATATTTACACATTTTTTCATTAAAACAAAAAGAAAACTAATGAGTGACTTTACACATACTTCATCTATTTCTCTTCACTAGTTATATATATATTTGCTATCAAGTAAAATGATAAATTTTTTCTGTACAAATTGCTCTTTCTAATTAAAAAAATTAATAAGAGTAAAGGAAAATGACAATGAAAATTTAGTTCATGCTAATTAGATAAAATTAAATGGAAACAGAAATCTGGTATTACAAAAATTATAGTAGAAAAGGTCTGAATAAAATGAATTGTTACTATTCAGGGAAATAAGTAACATATTGTAGGTTAATAACAAAAATAATGAAAAAACAATTTATGAATAGTACTGTCAAAGTAATTTGCTGATAGCAAAAAATTTTTTAACCTTTAAAATTTGAATTTTAGTTTAAATACATAAAATTTTATTAAAAATTCATGTTAAGGAACTTTCTAAGTAGAAAATTGTAGCCACAAAAGACTAAAAAAATTGATACTTTTGAAACTTTTACTGCTAATTAAAAAATTCTTTATTGTTAACACATATTACAAAGCATTGTAAGAGAATATTAATAATAATTGATGCTTACTGATTTTACCTTTTGAGCTGCTTCATTCATGTTAGTTGTTCCAGCAAATAAGGCTTTACATAATTCTTCTTCTTGTGCTGTTGTTTGAAGCATCTAAAATATTAAATAAACAAATAATAATTTTATAATTTTTTAAAATTATAAGTTAAAGTTTTCAAAACAAACTGCAACTCCTAAAATTTGAAACAAAATCATTTTTGTGTACTTCAATATTTAAGTAGAATAAACTTTTCAGTAAAATGTGACAGATTTTATAAGGCTACAGCTTAAAGAAGTAATTAAAGTAACTTCTTTTATAATATTAATCAATAACTTCAATTCATTTCTGATACATAAAAAATAAAAGATATTTTTCTTAAAAATCTAAAAGTTACTAACTTGTTGAAACAAACTAACAAATCTTGCTAGCTATGTATCATTAGTGATCTAGAAGATGACAGCTTATCAATATAAAAAATTACAATTTAATATCATTTAAATAAAAATAATTTTTTAATTATTTTTATTTAAATGATATTAAATTGCACAAATATCCCCAACTTACAGTATATGGCTTAGATTATGAAACTAAATTAAAATTTACAAAAAGAATCTAACAATTTATTAATAAAACAGTAAAATCAAATCATTAGTAATAAGCCAATGTATCACAAATTCAAATCATATAATTATTTTGTGGTTAAATGCTTATCCTATTAATGCTGCTTACTATGATAATGTAATTATAAGATAATCAAACAAAAAATTCACTTGCAAGAAGCAGACTTGGTAATGCTGGCAATGTGTCTCAACCATTATATCTTTCTTATCTCTAATATCGGTTTTGAAAGTAATTACATTTTTTTACCACCACAGAGATTAGTTGCATTTTTACCTGCCAATTTCATTCTAAATTGCATTGTCATTATATATTTTGACAGCTGACATTTCAAGGCTTATTTGTAAAAAATTTTGTTTCATTCTTTGCAATTGTTTTTTTTTTTTGGGTCTCCCATCAAATATGGAAAATCAAAAGCAGCATTTTCGGCACATTTTGCTTTTTTATTACCAAAAAATTAAAAATGCTGTTCAAGCAAGAAAAAAATTGTGATGTGTATGGAGAAGACTGGTTGACAGAACAACAATGCCAAAACTGATTCACAAAATTTTTTTCTGGAAATTTTGATATTGAGAATGCACCACATTCTGGAAGGCCAGTTGAAGCTGTGAAGACAAAATAAAGGTATTGATTGAAGCAAACCACCAAATAACAACATGAGAAATCACTAAGAGATTAAATTTGTTGAATTCAACTATTAATGATCACTTGAAACGATCATGGGGTAGAAGAGATGAGCCTGCTCAAAGCACTTTGAAAGCAAATATTCATCAGAAAAAGTGATGCTCTCTGTTTGGTGGGATTTTAAGGGAATAGTTTGTTTATTTTTTTTTTGAGCTTCTACCAGACAATTCCACAATTGATACAAAAGTGTACTGCCATCAACTGGACAAATTGAGTGATACCATCGAACAAAAAAAGCCAGAATTGATCAACAGAAAAGGTAGTGTTTCACCATGATAATGCTAGACCTCACACAAGTTTGGTAACTCATCAGAAG